>NC_134490.1:38216813-38451813 GCF_040206685.1 Ascaphus truei
CCCTCTGATAATTGTCTGTTATTACCGCCCTGAAACCTCCACACCTCCCTCTCTCCTTCCTCACTGGTATCTTGAGCGTCAATTAGCAGCAGAGGGGGCTGTGTGAGCGATGGGGGCAGGGGGTTGAAGGAGGGGGGGGTGCACATACCTATTTTATTTTTATATTCCAATTTTTTTTTTATATATTCCCTCAGTCATCTTCACTGGAGATCCTGTGTTCCTGAGATACTTTATCATTAAATTGTATATCTGTATTAATCCGCGTGGATCCTTTCCCAAAATTACTGTTCGTCCCTCACTTGTATAATAATGATAGTTTCGCTGCAGGAACACCTGCTTTATTTTGAGATGTTACAAAGAAATATGGAGCAGGATATATTTAAGAGCAGCCATTCTATATAAATAGTAAAAACTTGGCCAGTAAGTGCCAAGATTATACGATTTGCACTGATTGTGTTGGAGTTTTTTCTTACATCGGATGTGGATCTCTTAGGGCACAAAGGTTATAACCGCACCTCAGACCCAGCGGCTTTAATGGAATTAAAGACAGGGAAAACTGGCAATTAAATGTAAACTGTGATATCCCGTAACTGCTCCATATTACTCCTCCTGTTGCACCATATAACTGCTCCCTATAACGCCTATTGCCCCCTATATTTCCCCCTATTTCTCCATATAACTCCTATTGATCCGTATAACTCCCCTCCTTTAACTCCCCCTATTTCTCCATTTAACCTCTCTAACTGCCCCTGTGGCCCCATATAACCGCTCCCTTGCTCATGAGACCCTCCTGCATCTCATTTCAGACAGAAATCGCCAAGCGTTTGAACGTTATCTGCGCCCAGCTTGTGCCCTTCCTATCCCAGGAGGTGAGTGAGTGTGTGGACACGAATGCATTCACAACTGCCCCCTCCGTTACTCTGATCAGGGAAGTTTAACCCTTCACTGCCACCAGGGCCAGCAGCTCGCCACCCCTCCCTTCCTCCCTCATTCTCTTTTTCTCTCGTTCTCTTCCCCAGCACCAGCAACAGGTGGTCCAGGCGGTAGAACGGGCCAAGCAGGTGACAATGGGAGAGCTGAATGCTGCCATCGGGGTACGTTTCATCCCCCCTCAGCTGGCCGCGGTGTGTACACTCCCCCCTACCCCCCTCCCCCAAAATACTTCCTGTTTTCTTTACTGTAACTTTCCCCTCTGCTGTTTTCATGTTACATTACAGATACCGAGCGGTCTTTAGGAAGAGCGAAAGCATTCGGCCATGAAACATAATTTTGCCAATAGTTGGGCATCATCTCTAACCCCTTCACTACCAGTGAGGCCAGCGACACGTGGCTCGGCGATGGGGGGTGCGGCGCTGCTGTGAAATGCTGGCTTTTCTGGCAGCCAAGAGGTTAATTGCAGCAGTGTTAAATGGCTGAGTGCTCTCCCTGTAGTAATGGTGATATGTTCCCGCTGAGCAGTCGATGCATTGTTATGAATTATCAGTATGGTGTTCTGAATATTCTCTAATGCAATGTAACAGTTTTTATATACATGTAGCGTTGGAATGTAACTGAACGTATATGAGGCAGCCTCTGCACATGGCCCCGCGCTTTTAGGGGCTCCGCGCTTTTAAGCACCAGTAGCTCAGATGCCTCCTCTGTGCCTAGTCCCCACCCACCTCTACAAGGGCTTCTGGGACGTAATGCTACACCTAAGGCCTCGTCCAGGCTGAGAGCTCGCTCGAGCGCCGTGCCGGGAGAGCAGGGGCAATTAGTGTTCAGTGTAGTAGGGCGTCAGGGGAGGGCGTGCCCATGACATCACGTTAGTTGTTCGCCCCCATTGGCTGGACCGCGCACGTCACATGGGCAAGCGCGACAAATTCAAAAGAATTTGTCTCGGCAAGCAGCTGTGTGAAGCGCGGGTGCACGTGCACTCGGGACAACCAGTGTCGCAATGTTTGATCGTGCTGAGCACGAGCGCGCGCAGCTTCACCCTTGACGTGGCCTTAGAAATGCAGCATGGCCACAAGTCAAAGAATTGTTTGAGCATAGTGCCCCTAGAAGGTAGTCACATGGCAGGCAGCAGCCATTAAGTGAAGCACTGCCCTTTTATCTGTGCCCACTATACCCCTCTCCTGCACCCGCAACCCCATTTCCCTCCGTCCTGCACCCACTGCCCCTTTCTGGCGTGCGTGCGCGTGCGTGTGTATTTGAAAAAATAAATGGTAAAAACAAAAAATTCTAATAAATATATTAATCTGGGGGTTTTTTTGTGTGCGTGTGTACGATGATCAAAAGAATGGCTGCAATCTCGCAAAGTCAGTGCCGTACAAGGCAGTGTCTGTGCTTGATAAAAACATAATTTAGAAGAAAAAAATAACTGAAAACAAAAGTAATTATGCTATCAGCACTGGACACAAAAGCTGAAGGAGGGTGTTTATTGTCCCATCACACATACTCGCCCAACGTTTCGGGTCCCAGTGGGTACTATCTTTGGAATACCATGCCAAGTGAAGACCACACAGTAAATGCCAACCTCACAGGGGGTGAGGAGGTGTGTTGTGAGGTATTTTGTGTTATGGGTCAATAAACCGGTCTGTGTGATTTATTATTTATTTTTATTTTAAGTTAACCCATTGGGGCAGGCACGGTACCTATACACAAATGTCACACACGGCCTCGCATTTGCTAAAGCCGGCCCTGCGAACGTATATGCATGTGTAGCGCTACAATGGGACGTGTATACAAAGGTGTGGCGCTGCAGCGAGACGTGTGTGTATATACAGGCATAGCGCTGTAATATGGAACTGGTCCATTTGATATAAGCATTGATCACGGGTCCCTTATTTCCGCTGGTTAACGTGGTGAAGCTGGGAAGTGTCATGTATATCTATCATAGTTCTGTTTTTGTTTCTGAACTAACCCTAAACCTCCTGTAACATATCTTTGTGGCAAGAACATGGTTATTAGAATTTTGCATTAACCTGTTTTTCTTTCTTCTTGGATATCTCTTCCCCCCCCCCCCCCCTCCCCCCCTCCAACCTCATGGCATCCTCCCCCCACAGCACCAGCTGCAGGCTCAGCACCTCTCTCACCACCCTCCCCCCATCCCCTTAACTCCCCACCCCTCCAGCCTGCAGGGCCAAGGCCTGGCCGCGGCCACCAGCGCCTCCAGCTTATTAGCCCTGTCCGGCGTCCTCGGCCTACAATCGCAACTGGCGGCCAAGGAGGGGCTCTTAGATGCTGACCACAGAGGTACGGAGTATGGTGGGGTGGAGGTGACTGACCAGAACAAATTTGGGCTTCCACTTCAATGGTTAGCGCCTTTCATTTAGCCGGAGGGGGGGGCGGGGGGGGGGGGGTAGCTTGCTTGCTTGTAAAAAGTTTAAAGCTGCGTCCATGGTGTCGCTCGCGCCAAAAAAAAAAACACTAGGACGCCAATGTATTTGTGTATAGAGCGAGTCCAAAAGCGCGACGGGGAGACCTGTGCGTCACACGACAAGCAAGTTTGAATCTCACGCGCAACGGCCGGGTCACTTGAGCAGTTCGCCCAATGAGGTCGAACCAGGTCCATGATGTCACAGCTGTGCCCCCCATCACGCCTCCATGTCGCTTCTGTCTGCAGGACAGGGAATCTCTCCTGCTGCAGGCGAGCGTGCGAGGTGCCGTGCCGAGGCGCGCACGCTTGCACTATGGACGAGGCCTAAAACATTTTTTGGCAGGCCCACTAATGATGGCTGCCACAGTTGGGTTTTTTTTTTTGGAAGTGACATACTAAATAGTAAACCTACCCCAACTCGGGCATTATATTGCCTGGGTCTTTCTGTTCTTACCCTTTCGCTGCCGGAGCAGCCGACAATCCATTGCGAATGGGATTTCAGTGCATATTCTACACAGCACTGTCCCTTTAACCTGCGAGAGAAGGGAAACCATGTCACGAAGAGCTCGCAATCTAAATGAGCAGGACATGCAATTACAGAAAGTGGTACCCTGGCTGTCCCATGGCTGAGTGACTTATTAACCTCTGGCAGCTCGGAGAATGACTGGGATTACAGAGATCTTAATCTTTGGGGGGGGGGAGGGGGGGAAGGGTGGTGAAATTATTATTCTTCTGTACTAAAATTATACTGCAATCTATTTCTCTTCTCCTTGTTCCTCCCTTCCCTGCTGCCTCTCGGGTTCCCATGGAGACAGAGAGAGACCCAGGGCCTGTAAGTAAATTCTTTATTTGGTATTGGGATTTTATTTTTAGTTATTAATTCCTCTCTCTTCTCCCCCCCCCCCCCCCCCCACTCTTTAATCAGATCCAGCTGCGGGGGGTGGAGGGGGGAGGTTGTCCTGTGCTGGAGTTGGAGGATGAGGTTCCGAGGTTAAATGGGCGATGCAATGTAATTTTTATGAATAAAATAGTTAATGCCTTGAGGTTCTGGCCATATTTTAGAAAGATTTCCTTCTCTGCTTGAAAATAGAGTGAAGGTTCCTACAATAAATCATTTATCTTTTAAAAAAAAAAAAAAAAAAAAAAATTCCTACAGATCAATAAAAATGATCAGACTGTACATACAGTATTACCGCGCTCCTCACTAATAGGAGTTTGGTGCTGGTAAAAAGATAGGCCTTACATGTAGAAAAACAAAAAGAACGATCCCTGCGCTCCTACCAATTAGGCTAAGATAAAATAGTGATCTCATAAATAAGCGTTATTTAGTTAAACCCTTTGACCAAAGCGTTTATAAGCCTGCAGCCAACATCAAGGCCTAGCCGAATGCAGGTACCTACACTGCGTATGCCATTATTGTCCCGTGGACTAGTCAAAAATGTGAGAGAACCCTGAAGCGGTTAAATAAAGAATATGCGTTTGTGTGTAGTGCAATTATAAGCTGGCCAAAGCCCGTATCATAGTTACCTTACTATAGAGGTAAACTGTGGGCGCACAAACTCCCTGGTGTGAATATAATAAAACTTACATATATTTCTGTCAGCCGTATACATTCACATACTCTTCAATAGAGGGTGATGTGCAGACTGACACTGGAGTGTAATAAAAATGATCAAACTTGAACCCTCCCTTACCAGAGTCATCGCACCCACGCACTGCTGGGGGAGGAGGGGGGAAGAGATGGAGACACAACCTCCTTATAGGATCTTTAATGATGGCTCCGGGACAGTACGTGTGCACAACTTGCTGTGCGCAGTGTTGCTGGTCCCCCTCTGGCAGGGAAGGGGATACATCTGTCCTGTAATTGCCTCCTGTGTTCGAGAGCCATGTGATCAGGGGTTCAGAGTTGTAAGAGTTAAAGGTATCTTCCATCCCTCCTCTTTGCTTAGCCGGCCCTTGCGGGGGGAAAGTGGGTGATGAAGGAGTTAAGCGGCATGTTGGCACCGGGCAGCACTCAGTAACCTCACTGTTGGCGCTGGCTTCTGATGGTTTGGTTGCCTGCCAGCAGCCAAGGTCGCTGCTCACTGCGGGGAAGGGAAGGCGGATAACCGCTCTAAGCGTCTCTGCAGCAATCGGGGGTTTAAATATGCTGCGTCTGTGCTCTGCGGAACAGGTTCATATTGTTGGAATCCCACCCGAGGTGTGTGAGTGTGAGATACATGATGATAAAAGTATAGTAGTGAACACTTCCCCCCCCCCCCCTCCTCATGCTCTTTCTCCTTCCTCCCCTCTCTCCAGAGCTGTGTAACTCTGCCGAACGGTGAGCGTGTGCGGACACTGTCAGATTATCTAAACAGCAACAAGAAGCGCAAAGCGGAGGAGAAGGACTTCGGCACGGATTATGTGAGTGTCCCCATCATTTCCTTCTCTCCATTTCCCCCCCCCCCCCCCATCTCTTTGCCGTCTTCTCCCCTCCCCCCCCATTCTTTGCCCTCCCTCCTCCCCCCCAGTTCTTGCCTTCTATCCCTCCCCCACCTTTTCTTTTACATTTCTTTTTATTGTTTTCTTCAGGGTAGTGACGCAGATAAAAGTGAGGACAATCTGGTGGTGGATGAGGTGGGTGAATGGGAAATATTTGGCTCTGTGCCTATTTCTGGGGGGGGGGGAGAAATCTCAGGAACATGCTGGGAATTATATGGAGGTTTACAGTTAGCTATAGATGAGCGTAACTTTCATTTCCTCTTTGGACTTTTAAATCCGCAGACTGTTCCGAAACATTTTTTAGATATTGTCGTTTTTCCTTTTTGAAAATAAAGTGGAATTGTAAGTTTGTGAATCTAAAAAATAAAAGTTGTAGTATTGAGTGTGTGTGTGACAATCAAAAAGTAGTGTCCCCCACCTCTGGGCACCCCACACACTGACCTCTGAGTAATATGATGTTGCTGTGGGGGCTGGGGCTGAGATTGAGGTGGCTGTGATCTGTCCCTCTCTTCCCAGGACCCCTCCTCCCCTCACAGTGTGCACTCCTACTCCTCGCGGGAGAACGGGGTGGATAAATCTACCCTGCAGAGGAAAGACCCGGCCCCTGCCAGCCCAAACTCCATGACCTCGTCCAGCAGCGTATCCCCCTCCAGGAGCAAAGACCTCCCGACGGTAACTACAGCATGACTGGGAAGGGCCACAGAGTATGTACCTCTCGCTGCAGGGTGTCACGGACAGTTGCTATGGGACATGGAGTCTCTCTCCTACTGTATGGTGACAGGCAAGAGGTAACTATGGGACATGGAGTCTGTTCCCTCCACCCCATTGCATCGTGACACAGGACATATGGGACATGGAGTATGTCCCTCGCTATGCAGGGTTACAGACGAGACTTTTGGCCCATGGAGTGTCTTCGGTTGTCCTACCACGTTGACTTCACACTCACGCATCCTTATCTTTTTTTGTTAACAGCAAGTGGAGAAGGCTGGGACCCCAGGCTTGAAATCCAGCACCCCTAATTCACAGAGCGACTTGGGCACCCCTGGTCCCAGCGGGAGCAGTGCCCCACAATTCCGACCTCTTTCTGCGAAACTGGCCATGGATCCCCTTGGTAAGCAGTGTAGAGTGGGGGGGGGGGGAGAAAAGCAAAGCGTGTGCTCCCCCTGGTACTGAAACCTAACTAATGTTTTCCCTTTGCAGCTCTGGGTCTCAGGAACTCTCTGGCAGCACAGGGTGCATACCCTGCTGCGTTTAGCATGGCGCACCCCTCTGTGAGCGGGGAGAGCGCGGCGGCGGCGGCGGCGTACGCCGGGCTGCACCTCATGTCCCCGCAGATAAATGGGGGAGCAGCTGCAGGATCCTATGGGAGGTCGCCCCTGGTGAGTAACCAGAGCCCCTCATCCCTGATTGGTACGAGATTGGCCTGAGGGGCACCCCAGGCTGGAACACTAAAAAAACTCCAACATAATTTATTCAAAAAACAATTTTTTTCACTGAGATTTTCCCCCCCTACCTCCTTAAATTCAGCAGAATTCCTATTATATTTGTAGGTCTTGTTTTAGGATAGAACAAGTAACTGGAAAACGTAAGTAATTAGGCTGCGGTCCCAGTGCGTTCTTCAGCGTGCGCTATGCGCACAAGAACCGCCCGCCAATCAGTCCGGGCCCAGTACATGCGTCGGCGCGCATTTAGCAGCCGTGCTGTACTGCAAGTTTTCACACATACAAAAAAAATTGTATGTGAAACTTGCGACGGAGGCGTGGCCATGCCCCTGCCGGCAGTTCAGCCAATGAGGGCGAACCAGCTGCGTGAGGTAATGGCCACGCCCCCATAAAACGCCCGCCTTCCGTCGCAAACTCCCTTTCTCCCAGGACCGCGATCTGCGGTGAAGCGCTGTGCACGCGCCGCCCCCTCCTGCCAGGCACGCGTGCTACAGAACGCACTGGGACCGCAGCCTTAGGGTCAAGGTTAAACGAGTATAGTGGCTCACTTGCCATGTAACATGGGTTAGATGCTCATCCTATATTTATAGTAATTCAGAGGAAGCAAGCACAAAAAACCTTCTATGTCTCCATAAGAGGGGAATAATTCCATGAGCGAGAGGCTGTCACACTGGCGCGTTAACTGTTTGGGGCCGTGGGTATCGGCGCAGCTCAGGACCATGGCTTTCCCAGATAACCAGATCCAGGTCCCAATCCCGTTATTTCAACGCCTTTGCTTCCGGAAAGTTGCGTTGCTGGTAATTCTGGCTGCGGAGGGCTTAATCTTGAAACCAATAACCATCAGCTGTGCTTCTCATCCGGCAGCCGCCCCGCACTCGCGCCGCCCTCACCCGCGCTCCTCATTTGTATGGTGCCTGAAGATATTTTAATTACAATGCACTGCAGTAAACCAGAGTAGAAAGGGTCGGTTTGCAGCATTTGACGTATTTGCGCGTCAGTCCCACTTTATGGACGCGAAGCAGTCGAGTTCAGGGGGGTAATTGTGTGGGACCATGTCTGACACTGTTTCCCCCCCTCCCCCCACGCGCAGGTCAGTTATGACCCCCATGCGCACATGCGAGGATTGGGAGCTGGGATTCCAGGAGCAGTGTCCGGAAAACCGTGAGTCCCATTCCACGTTCAATGCTTTCGCTGCCTGTGACTTGACGTGTATGTAATATCAAGTGCGAGTGCACAATGTCTAGAAGGAACGGAAAGGTAATCCATGTGATAAAACCATGAACTATAGAGTGTAAAACATCAATTTTACCGTCCGTTCCTTCTCTGTAAATGCTGCCCATAGAAGCCCTCGGGCCCACACGTTGCTGTATAAAGTTCTAAGTGGCGCCAGTGCAGAAACCGGAAATAGAAAAAAAAACATATGTAGAATGTCACAACACAGATAAGATGTAGCTTGTTAAAAATGTTGCACTCGCATGTACCTCTCTTGGGTATATATAGGATGTATCTGGATATCTTTCTTGGATATAGTCTGGCAAAAGGAATAGACAGAAAATAGTGTAGATCCTTATATTTTTTTTTTATGTAGAAAAAACAGTTAAAATCGCTCTCGCAAGGTTTCAAATGATATTGGCATATCAATGGGATAAAAGGCTGGATAAATGCAGAGTCTGATCGAGGGACTGCAGATGCAATGCCTATTCCTTGTAATCCACACCACATACACCAAATGTAATACAAGTGATACAATCGTGATATTAAACCCTGTATGTGATGGGATGCAGCTCTCAAAATAACCGGTCTCCCAGTCCGTGTGTATGAAATAGCAAAAAAGGAATGAGACGCCCCCTCCCTCAGGAAAAATACTTTGTGGTAAATAAATGTGTACTAAAAGTGAACACGCATATATCCAAAACTCCAACGGTCCCTCCAGGTAACAGGAAAAATCGCCAAATTACCTAATGAGAAAAGCCGAAATGAAAGGACATAGTGTACTCTGTTTTAATGATGCCACACATCAGAAAGCATAAATCACACTCACAAGATTGATAAAAACAAGCAGTGGGTGTTTTTTACCAGGACACCCGTGCCTCTCAATAGCACAATGCAGGGCTCGGCTGATTCCACAGCATACGGTTGGGCGATCCTCTTCTGAGCCGGCTAGTATCTGGTATGATCGTACCGGCTGGGCTGGAAGGCACTCGCTCACCGTGCCCCCCCAGATGTCCAATCAATGCAGGTCTGTCGGAACTCCTCACCATGGCCTAACCACAAATTGCAGAACCGCACAAGTCTGTGATAAAACAAGCTGGGTGCAAAACTGCAGCCAGGGAAACAAATGTCTACCTTCATGCACCTGCACAGAGATGTCCTGCCTGCCCCTGGTAAGATGATATCACCAAAAGTCCCGTATGGTATGACAGTGCCTCTCTATGAATGGACCGACTGCCCATTCCTGCACCTCCCACCATTGTAAACCCTACGCGTTTCGCTAGTAAAGCTTCTTTAGGGGTGAAAGTGTGTCTGGTAATAGTCACCAAGCATTGAGAACCATTACACCACACGGTTTCAATGTGATATTGATTTGGGATTTTTTCTCGCACTGTCATAGTGTGTTCCTGCACATTAATTATATTGGGGCCTTTACTTCTACATTGTTCGGGTGGGTGGGGGGGGGTTCTTCTTTGTTTTCCCCCCCTTACCTTCATTTCATAAAACAGGTGTTTTCCTCCAATAGCCATGGACTAATTTTAACATTTGGCTCATAGTCGTCTCTGAGGTTTTTAACTTTGTTCCTTTTATAATACATGTGATATCTAGGTTGGATGAGAACTATATACCATATAAATATATTATTTCTTCGCTCTCCTAGATTTACACATTCAGGTCACTAGCTTTTTCTTGATGGTTTATTTATATAATCATCTGCCTAAAAGTCCTATTATACCGCAGATTATGTATGTACATTTTTTTTTTTTATGTTTATATGAATACATTTTTTTTTTCTTCTACGTCCTCTATGGCAGGGTGCACAATCTGGGGGCACAACATTTTCTGGGGAGGTGCGCGGCACTTATAGGCCCCGCGTTCTTATCCACAACATTTAAATGAAATGCCAGGGGAGTGTGCAAGGCCTTTGTGTAAGTCCCTTGGCTTCGGCGGCATCTGGCGAGTTCACATGATGTTAGAAAAGGTTTGGGGGATGGGTGGGTGTGCGAGCAGGGGGGGAGAGCAGACAAAGTTTGCGCTCCCCTGCTCTATTGCAGCCATATACTAATAGGATAGCTCCTCCTCTTCACAGCTAGTAGGACAAGCACTTGTGACTACTATGAGGGGGGCGTTATCCACCTTAGGTCAGTTATTCTTGTTAGTGATGGAATGGGTACCTGGGAAATTACCTGATACCTGGCCATATTTAAGCTACCCAGAACCGGCCCCGGGCGCTGGAACCCGGGGCCGGGTATTTCCGTCCTGCTCCCTCTGTCGTCCTCCTGGAGAACAGCAGGAGCAGAGAAGCAGAGAAGTACATGCAGCCTGTGGCAGAGGGAGAAGAGGACCGTGTGAGCGGAGCAGGAGCGGCGCAGGACGGCCGGGGAGGAGCTGCGCTGCAGCAGCTGCAGACACCGGAAGTCAGAAGATTTGAAGCTCCTTCTCGTCTGTTCCCCTGCTCCGCTCACATGGTCCTCTTCTCTCGCCGCCCGCTGCTTACCGCTGCAGGATGTCCGAGGGCCACATTGATGCTGCCCTGAACGGAGTAGGTGGTTTTCCCTACTGTTTCCTCCAATGGCTGCTTTCATGCCGCCTTTGTAGTGCTATTGCCAGCCACATAATGCCGTGTTTCGGCGCTGCTAGGCATCTTCCCCCTTAGACTATGGGAGCCGCTTCTCTGGGGAGCGGAGGTGCGACACCCGCAGATGACATAGGGGAGCGTTTTTTGCGCCAGGGAGGAAGCTGGTTCTGGACGCCAGGTATTTAAAAAGCATGCGTTTTTCTGCTTATTTATTACCTTATTGATAGGCTAACAGCATGTCTGTTTCTTCTACAGTTTCAGGGGACCAGAAAAGGGCAGCCTCGGTAAGGGCTCACATTGTTAAGCCCAGGAAGGAGTTTCTGGGGCTAAATTACAGTTTGCCTTGTAAATCTGCTACTAAGCAGCTATTTGGCACCTGCTCATTAATCACCACACCTCATTGTAACGAGCTGCACCTGGAGGAGATCTAGTACCTGTGGGGGAGTTGGAAACACCTGACAGCTATTTAATAAGCACCTGTTTTCCTGCTTATTTGTTCCCTTATTGATGGAAAGCTAGCAGTCTGTTCCTTCTACATTTTCAGGGTACCAGAAAGCAGAGCAGCCTCAGCAAGAGCCTCAAGTTGTCAAGCCTTGAACAACTGCTTCTGTGGTTAAACATTGTGCAGGGAGCGGTTCCAAACGTCTGCTACCTACCTCACAAGATTTTGCACACTGCATAAAGAAGATATCTGCGGAAGAAAATGCTACTCTTAACTACTTTCATTGACTGAAAGAAAACTTCACTCCTGCAGTCTTTTGATAAAGCGCAGTCTCGGCTCATTAAATAGGCCCAGATCAGTCTTCATTGGATTTGTAGCCTGACCGTTTAATTGATTATTCAGAACAGGCAAGTGTCTTAGAACTTGGAGATTCCTCGTCAGTGGAGGAGGAAACCTAAATAGATGCAAGGTCCTTTTTAAGATGGACGCTATAGAGAAGCACATTAAGAATGTCAATCTCATAATGAATATTGAGGACACCAGAGAAGAGTGGGGCTCCTGGACCAAGCCTTTTTGGCACTAAATCATCTAGAACTTTTGCTGTTAAGTTCTATTAACGACACTCTGAAGATGGAATGGTCATCACTGGATAAAAGATTAGCAGTGACTAAGGATCCTAATAACTACAGATGCCTGCGGAACATGTGCACAAGGCAAACAAGACACATATAAGCACTGTATTACTCTTGACAATCTTTACCAGAATACATCAAACCCAGCTAACTTCTGGAAGGTTATCAACAATATATTCCAGCCTTCTAGCCACCAACAACCATGTAATATCATTAAGGAGAATATTACCCTGGCAAATCCCACTGACATTGCAAATGCATTCAATGATTACTTTGTGGGGTGTGCTACTAACTTATTAGCGAAACGCAACCCAGACTACAAACATGAATCGCATACTGGGAGTACCCCTATAACCCCACCCTCTCCCAACACTGCTCGCAATTTTCAATTTGGCCCAGTATCTGAAGAGATTACAAAAGCGCTCCTCAAATTAAAACTAAGCAGCCAATGTGGACCTGACTTACTACAATCTATTTTCCTAAGACTTGGTGCCCCAGCCATTGCCAAATCAATTGCTTCCATAGTCAACTATCCTGTCTGCGGGCCATATCTCTAAGACCTGGAAAACTGCCAGAGTTGTCCCAATCTTCAAAAGTGGGGACAAAAACACTGTCTCAAACTACAGGCCAATCTCTTTTCTCCCAATACTATCCAAAGTCATGGAAAACTGAATTAAGCGATTTTATTATACCAAGACAAATTTCCCTAGCCAATTCCAATCTGTCTTTCGCCCAAACACTCCACGGTTACTACCCTGCTAAAAGTTTGCAATGAAATCCAGTATGGAATGGAACGGGGACATCTCGCTGGTGCAGTATTCCTAGATTTTGCAAAGGCTTACTTACTTACTTATCTTGCTTAACAACCTCCAGTGCTCTGGAATAGGGCAGCATGCTTTTAAACTGGTTTCATTCAATCTGACTTTTTGAGACGTGAAGATTTGAGTTCCCAAAACAAACTGTTTTTAAACATGGACACGGCTGTAACAATGGTATTTGGGGCCAAAGCTAAATTTCAAAAGCTTCCAATGACTGAGCTCCAGATCAGAACCAACGCTAACACCACCCTTACTCCTGTTACTAGATTTAAAATCTTGGGCATATGGCTTGACTCCCATTTAACATTTGGGATGCACATTGATACCCTGACATCCAAAACCTATGCCAAAGTAGATGTACTTTACAGGAACAAATTATCCACATGTCTGCTGGTCAGAAAGCGTATCGCACAGCAGATGCTAATGCCAGTTATTGACTATGGGGACATAGTATACGGCTCGGCACCCCAAACTCACCTTGGCAAACTTGATACCCTCTACAATTCAATATGCCGTTTTGTTCTCCAATGCAACTACAACACACATCACTGCGAAATGCTCAAAGAACTAGATTGGTCATCACTTGAGTCTAGGCGCAAAGTTCATATTTTCTTTCTCGCCTTCAAATACTTTCTGGGCAAGCTACCCATCTATCTGAACAAGCTCCTCACCCCTACCACATGCAGCACTTATCACCTGAGATCTGACTCCAAAAGACTGTTCATGGTCCCAAGGTTCAGCAAAGTATCTGGCCGCTCCTCCTTCTCTTACTGTCCACCCCAAAACTGGAACAATCTACCAGAGACTCTCACAGCCTCCACCAGTCTAAGTTCTTTAAACAAATAAAGCTGTCTCGCATTTTAATCTAGTCTGTAAACGTTGCCTACGGCTATAATATATATTTTATCTAACTGTGCATGCAATGTCTTGTATAAAATGTACACCCTGTTCACTTGTGTAACTGTGTATATATTTGTAACCATGCTTGTCAACTTAACTCTATGCCCAGGACATACTTGAAAACTAACGGTAACTCTCAATGTATTACTTCCTGGTCAAACATTTTATAAATATAAAGGACATGAAAATGTAAATATTCAGTAAAGAGGACTGCAGTGTCTGGATAATAACACCAAAGAGGTGGATGCAGCTGTCGCCAAGATGGTAAGAAATGCAACAATCCCCCTACAGGATGGATCGTCGTTTAAGGATCCTATGGGTCGAAGAATGGAGGGTGTTTTACGCAAACAATACTCATCGGAATGATGCTGAAACCAGCAACAGCAATGGGCCTGTATCTCAACAATCAGAATTTGGATATTCAACCTGGAAGATTAGGATTGAAGCAGGAACAGCAAGACAGAACAATTAAGAGTTTTACAATATTGAAGATTCAATGGACTTTTTGTGTGTGACGCTTCCATGGACGTTATCAGGTTAGCAGCTGGATCCTCAACATATACTATAGCTGTGAGAATAGCGCTTGGTTTAACATGGGCAGCGGATGCTTTGTCCAAGAATAGACAAGTGTCTTTACCTTGTGACGGTGCTCATCTCTTCTGAAAACCACTGGATATTTCAAAGATGGCTGGAAGGAGAAATTACCCCATCAGAGAAGATTACAACTTTAAACATTGAGGTTTGATCAAAGACTAGGTTTTCCGGATGCAAGGTCTTATAGACCAGGGAGTACTTTTATAATCTGAATTGGATTTCACTACAGGAAACCTGGGACTGGGGCCCCTCTGGTCAAAAATCTTTTCGGGGGACCATCAAGAAGCAAGACCCATGTAGGGGACTGGGTATGTCGGTCAGGGCAGACTGGCAGGATTTTTGGACCACTGGGTCCAAACAGACTCCTGCGTTCAGTATGTTATAGGCATGGAGTATTCCTTGGAATTTCTGGAAATGCCAGGAGTTCACTTCAAGGAATCGGGTCTCTCAAATATCCAGAGAAGAACTTGACCTTAAAACAGAATCAGGGAACACTTCCTCCGCGGCGTGTTCCCTCCTTACCTGCTGCTCCACAAACCTCCACGCTTCTTACAGAGCACGCGCGCCCACGGAGAACTTTCAATGTTTCTATGGAGCTTGGCTCCGCTCCCCGGTCGCGACGCGCGCCCATCACTCGCAGCGCGCACACGTGCACCGCTCCCCAGCTATGGGTCAACCTTCATTATCACTCCCACCTGTCTCCTGCACCTCCCAGCCTTTCCCTGCCTCCGCTCCACCCCCAAGTTTCATTGGTCACATCCCTTTATTTATGCTCAGCCGTTCCCTTCATTCTTTGGCTGAGCATAGTTCATGTTAGCCTTGTGTTTAAACGTTCCTGCTGCATTTGTGTTGTGCGTTGCCTTGCTTTGCTGTCTGACCCGGCTTGACTGCGAACTCTTCTCTGGATACTGACCCCTGCTTGCCTCGGACCTTCCGTACATCTCCATCCCTGACCACGGCACTCAAACTACTATCCCCCTGGCTCCTACCTTTTGACTACGGCACCCCGGACACCGACTACTCTATTTCAAGAATTCGTGAATGAGATTTTTCAAGACCTCAATCTTTTTGTCATAGTCTATCTTGACATTCTTATATTCTCTAAATCTCTCTCAGAACACATCCATCATACCAAACTGGTCCTGTCTCGCCTTCGGGAGAATCATCGCTATGCTAAACTAGAAAAATGCATGTTTCACCAAACTTCTACGGCATTCCTATGCTATATTATCTCAGACTCTGGATTTTCCATGGACCCTGCTAAACTCGAGGCAGTACTGGAATGGCCACAGCCTACTTCTCTGAAAGCGATTCAACGTTTTTTTAGGATTTGCCAATTACTATTGCAAATTTTTCAAAAATGTTCTTCCATGGTAGCTCCGATCACAGCGTTAACTAATAAAGGAGCAAATAACTCTTCCTGGCCACCTGCGGCACTCCAAGCCTTTGATTTACTCAAAAAAGCTTTTGTATCTGCACCTATCTTACGTCACCGAGACCCCAAATTACCTTTCACCCTGAAGGTAGACACATCTGTTGTTGGGGCGGAGGCTATTTTGTCTGAGCAATCACCTCAGGCCAAACTACACACTTGCGGGGGTTTTTTTTTTTCTAAGAGATTTTCTTTGTCGGAGCAGAACTATGACGTTGGCAACCGGGAGCTTCTTGCCATCAAGCTTGCTTTACAAGAATAGAGACACCTGGAGGGTACTGAAAATCCTATCGCAATTCTCACTGATCATAAAAATTTGCTCTACATAGAAAGCGCCTGCCGCCTTGGAGCCCACCAGGCCTGTTGGTCACTTTTTTTTCACTCTAGATTCAATTATGTTTTCTCTTATATTCCTGGGTCAAAAAAAATCTGAAAGCTGATGCACTGTCCTGCCAGTTCATGGTCGAAGAAAAGTCTGAAGATGTATCTGAGACTATCCTTCCTTCCAAATATATTATTTCTGCCAATACTTTTGATGTCCTGGATGACATCTTGGCTTCTCAAACGCACATCCCTAAAGGTCTAGAGGTGCTGGATGGTTGTCTGTACGTTGCTCCACAATTTCGTAACAAAATTCTAGAATGGGGTCATTCATCTAAGTCTGCCGGTCATCCTGGTACCAGAAGAACCTCAGATCTCATCAGGCGAACCTTTTTGGTGGCCCACCATGTTAAAAGACATTTAAGAATTTATCAAGTCCTGCTCCATCTGCGCTCAAAATTAATGCTCGCAACAAACTTCCGGGTCTCCTACGCCCACTGCTAATACCGGATCGCCCCTGGAGTCATCTCTCTATGGATTTTATTGTTGTGCTTCCCATTTCCAGGAGAATGAATACCAGTCTGGTTGTCGTTGACAGATTCTCAAAACAATCTCATTTTATCCCTCTGAAAGGTTTACCTAACTCCGCTACCTTGGCAGATATTTTCATTAAGGAAGTTTTTCGTATTCATGGGGTATCACTGACAATAGTATCCAAACGTGGATCTCAATTTATCTCAATTCTGGCTTGCATTCGCCCAAAGAATGGATATCTCTCCATTTTTCCTCCAGGGTATCATCACCATACCACTGGACAGACCGAAAGGACTAACCAGACCTTGGAAGAGTATTTACGGTGCTTAATTTCCAACGCCCAAGATGACTGGGTGGATTTTCTCCCATGGGCAGAGTACGTCCGCAATTCTTTAAGGAACGAATCTACACGAGAATCCCCATTCTTTATCAGTTATGGATTTCACCCTGCACGGCTCCCCATCACTACTTCCTCCGGGGTCCCAGCAGCAGACAACAGAATCAATTTTTTACAGGAATCTTGGAAGAGGATCCAAAGGACTCTCGACGAGGCAACTCGCAGACAAAAATTTCAGGCGGATCGTTATTGTCGCAAGGTGCCCGACTTCAAACCAGGCGTCAGTGTGGCTTTCTTCTAAGAATATCAGGCTTAAGACACCCACCCTCAAATTGGCCCCGAGGTTTCTGGGTCCATTCCCTATCCTGGAGTGAATCAATCCGGTCGCATACCGTCTTCAACTCTCCTCCTCTATGAAGATACCCTCAGTGTTCCATGTGTCTCGTTTGAAGCCTGTCTTTCAAAGTTTTCAATTTCCAGATTCTTTTTCTATATCTAAACCTGTGATCGTACAAGGACAAGAGGAGTACGAGAGAGTCCATCATTGATTTCTAGAACATCTGGAGGGGCAATCCAGTATTTGATCCTTTTGGAAGCGGTTCGGACTCCAGTCCTGAATACCCCACCACCAAGTACACACTCCCAGTTTGCTTAGGCGCTTCCATGCCTCTCAAACCATATTTGACTCGTCCTGATGCCGCTCCTCAAGGGGGGGTACTGTAAGGAATCTGGGAACACGTCCTCTGCGGCGTGTTCCCTACTTACCTGCTGCTCCACAAACCTCCGCGCTTCTTACAGAGCACGTGCGACCACTGAACTTTCAATATTTCTACGGAGCTTGGTTCCGCCCCCCGCTCGCGACACTTGCACCGCTCCCCAGCTAGGGGTCAACCTTCATTATCACTCCCAATGTCTCCTGCACCTCCCAGCCTATCCTTGCCTCCGCAGAGGCCGCTCCTCCGCTCTACCCCCCTGTCTTTGGTCACATCCCTTTATTTATGCTCAGCCATTCCCTTCATTCTTTGGCTGAGCATTGTTCATGGTAGCCTTGTGTTTCCACATCCCTGTTCCTGCTGCGTTTGTGTTGTACCTTGCCTTACCTTGCTTTGCTGTCTGATCTCCTGTGTACCGACCAGGCTTGACTGCGGACCCTTCTCTGGATACTGACCCCCTGCTTGCCTCTGACCTTCTGTACATCTTCATCCCTGACCACGGCACTCGAACAAACTACTATCCTCCTGGCTCCTACCTTTGACTACGGCACCAGACTACTCTCCTGGCTCCGACCCCGGCAAGTATCAAGACTAATCTATCTTGTCCAATCCCGACCCAACGACCTTGACTAAACACTCTCCAGATGCTCCTCCGCTGCCTTGGGTGGCGCAGTATTTACTTTCATCAGCAATGATTCCAGAAGGGTTTAAAACCAGCATCTCTTAGGGTCCAAGTGATCGCATTTGGTGCATTCTATCATAAACCTATTAACTTGGATCCTATGGCCTCTAGAATTAGGCCTACCTCTAGGATCCTGTTCCTTCATGGGATCTGGACTTGGTGCTACTGCAACTCTTCTTCCTTGTTTGAACCAATTCTCAAGCTCCCTATGAGACTACTCACAAAGTAGTTTTCCAAGAGGCTACAGCACCGTAGGGTTGGAAAGCTCCAGGCTTTATCATGTCGCAAGCCATTTTTTCAGATACACCCAGGATAAGATGTTCAGGACTATCCCACAGTTTCAAACCAATGTAGTATAGGACTTTAATATCAATCAGGGAATTGTAGTCACTTCATTTGTGTCCAAACCTTATACAGGATCTGGCAAAGAGTGACAGTGGCATAAACTGGATGTACAGAAAAAAGGGACACTCAGGCGCATATAGAATGTAATGAAGTTGGTGGTATACCAAGTTTTCCTCAGATAAGAAAAAAAACAAGGTAAGTATATAAAATAGAAAATATACTAAAATTAACACAAAAAGAACTCCCAAATGAGGAAGTAATCAAACAGAAAAACCTGTGACTTTATTGAGCTTTAAACCCGCATTAATGCATTCATAATCACAATAGAATATAGCTCAATTGGAATTGGGTCTCATAAGACGAGACCCTTTCCAATGTTGCAACTAGTTGCCTATAATCATGCCAGCAAAAACAGGAGAAACAAAAATATTGGACTACAGTCGCACCCCTACAAAAATTGTTCTCCTGTATTCAGAGATAATAATGTTGCAGTCCGTGTTAGACGTTGATATCCAAGGTAGCTGGGACTTAATGGTCTAAAATTCCTATGTATTAACCTCCTTGAGGTCCGTCACAAGGATTTACAAAGTCTCATGGAGGTAATTGAAATGCCGGAATAGTTGTAGCAATAAAGGTTGTGTTAAGCTGTTGTATAAGGAATGGATGATAATTAAGTGTAGGCAATATTGATGCTGCTTATGGAAAATATTGTGAGTATTGCCGTCAGTACCAATATATACACAGAATTTGCTTCTCGGATTTTTAGCAATGAAGGCACCAACCTCCTCTGTTGGATCTAGTCTGATTTTACACTGGAGTCTGCTTATGGTACCTGCAGATTTTTCCAAGTGTGATGTCACTTTGTGTATGGTTACCTTTTTCTCCTCGGCTTTGATGCTGTATTATACTCACATTTTAGTAGTCTCCCGCAGCTGCCCCGTAATCCTCCATTTCTGCTGATACTCTTTATCCATCTGCAACTAGATTTGCCTCCGACAGTATTCTTGGGCTCCTCGCTGGAAAGTGCATAGGATGTGTCCCGCTCCTAGCGCTGATACACCAGGCAGGTGGGGCACCTTCTCCTCAGTGATTTATTCAAGCGCCACACTGGAACAAGCAGGAGATACTCCCAGTCTGTCATGCTCCTAGCGCCGATGCACCAGGCGTCTCCTCGGTGATCAGTTTTGGCGCCAAGATAAACGAGCTGATCAGTAAAGCAGTGCTCATGGGTCCATCAGTCACAGCTGTTCCACCCTATGCGTTTCACCACAGATTGGCTTTATCAGGGGTATCAATACCCCTGATGAAGCCAACCTGTTGTGAAACGCCTTCCTCGCCACCTTTTTCATATCACTTCACTCTTTCCCCCTCTATTCCCCCTCTGTCTGCATGTATTTCTCTTCCCCCCTCATTCACTGATTTTCTCACCTTCCCCTTACACACACTACCCCAATAATGATTACCCCCCACAATAATACAACTCCCTACAATACACACAATACCCCCACATTATAATATATCCCCCACAATACACACAATATAATACCACCATACAGTACCCCCCACCATACACACAACCACCCCAATAATCTGAAGCAAAACTAATCTGTATCTCTGCACCTCCCTTTCTCTCCCTCTCTCCCCATGTAATTGCCCTAATATGGCATATCCATATTAGAGAGACTCCCGCCTCTGAGGTAGGTTAGTAAAATCCCCAGTAATTCATACCGGTACACAGTGTCGGCACTTACTGTTTTACCGGTATGGCGTACCGGCCTGCTTTCACCTCTGGTAAATTTCCTAATTTTTTTTTTTTTTATTGCTTTCAATAGAAATGCGTTTTTGATGATACTTGTAATTTAAGATGCATGTTTAATCTTAATCTTTAGGCTTCAGCTATGGCCATAACGGCGTACTCGCTATTTCATAAGAAATAGTAGACATATATTTAGTTTTGTTTAGTTACCTAGAAATCATATTCTGCGATGTATAAATAATGTGTACATTCATGCTAAAAACTGTTTATCTTTATTGCATTTTGTAAGAACTATGAATATTTGACCGTTTATAATTTTAAGGGTTTTGATTATTTAAATGTTAAATTGTAGTAAACATTGTGTTCCTGTCTGTATTTATAATTTGTTGTAGATTTTTAGACTATATATCGTCATGCATGGATGACTCTAAAAATGACTGTAAAAATGAATAGATTATGGTAAAAATGCTGGCTCTGTAAAAATGAATAGTTTATGATAAAAATACCTAGGAATAGCCAGATCCACTTCTACCCCTGAAGATGCTTTATTAGCAAAACGTGTAGGGTTTACTGCGGTGAGAAGTGTGAGAACGGGCAGTCAGTCCATCCGTAGGGAGAAGAGGCGTTAAACCATATGGGACTCTCGGTGATGTTCTCAAAGGCGCAGCCAGGAGGACACGAAGAATTCGCATTCCATCTACAGTCCCTCTATCAAGCCTTCCATCTATCTGTCCCTCCCACTGATATGCCAGTACAATTTGAAACTTAAGTGCGATTTTTAACCATTTTTTTTTTGTATTTTAAAAAAGGATATATGATGTCTTCTGTCTATTATAATGATAATTGCCAGAATATATCCATGAAAGATATCCCATATACGTCTATACCCTAGGGGTGTGCAAGCGAGTGCAACATTTTTAACCCACTACATCTTATTTGTGTTGTGACATATATATATAAAAAAAAAAAAAATCCCCTTTTACGGTTTCTGCGCGTAGATCACATGGAACTTGACACTGTGCAATTTTGTGTGGGGTTGACTACTTCTGTGTGCAGCATTTACAGAGAGGGAGTACAGTCAAATTGTTTAACATAGTTTTATTGCATTGATTACCCTTTTGTTTCTTCTAGACTTTGCGCTATTGTGTGTGTGTGTGTGTGTGTATACTCACACATTCTTCCCTCAAATCCTTCTCACTGCTTCAGTGGCAATGGGTGTTCAGGAAGATGTATAGTGGCGCTTGTGCTGGTAGGTGTAACCATACTATTATAGCTTGAATAATTTTCTTGGGGGTACTTGCCAACATGCAAATGAGGCCAACATAGCAAGTAAGGCCGTAACCCCCAAATATGGAACACAGAAAAAAAAAAGCTATGGCCTACATTCTCCAGAGGCTGGAATGTCCCTGGGCTTAATGGCGTTCAGGAAGAAGACATGAAGCCAAAGGGTGCCAAGAATCCCAGGAGTTAAACAAACGTCGTCATTCAAACCTAAATCTAGTTACCTATAAGTGCCAGAATCTCCAGTGAAGCAGCACTGCAAGAACTGGAGGTTGAAAATATTAAATGAAGGATATTGTTGACATTAGTGAAGTTAGAAGAAAAGATGAAGGCCTCATTGATCTCAAAGGAGGCCCCACCTCGTCTATTACAGAGGTACATATAATGGCAGAATCATCAGTGGAGTATGCTTCTTTGTTAACAAGAGATGGAGAAACCACATAAGTATGAAAGCTCATCAGAAAGCGCAGCCAGAATAGTCCGTTGACAAAGATACAGGGTTCAAATAGTCAAAGTATGTGCTCCAACATCAAGTCATGCAGACCATGAAGTGGAAGACTTCTACCATGAAATCAACCAACTTAATAAAGGAAATTGTCATCTCAATATAGTCATGTGAGATTTCAATGCAACGATTGGAGCCCATAAAGACATCAGTTGGTAAGTATGGTTTCGGTGACCTGAATTAACGTGGTGACAAATTGGTAGAATTTGCAGAATGTGAATACTTCTACATGACTTTAATCTTCAAGAGGAATCCAGATAGAAAATTAACCTAATGGAATAACCAAAAGAGAGACCATACCGCTCAGCCTATTACTAGTAACAATAATGAATAGTAACAGGGTGCTATAGGAAAAACTGAAGCTTATTAACAAAGTGGGTCCCAAGAGAACCCGTATCGGGTTCTCTTGGGACCCACTTTGTTAATTAACCCAATGGAGTCAAGAATAAAATTGACTGTCTATATCCTAACTAACGTGTGATTAAATACTGTGTACTTGGGAAGGTATTTCTACAGCAAATTGTAGACCTTGTTGCTGGCCAAGTCCTGGAGCACCCCAGATGGCTTATCTTGGGTGATTTCAATGCCTGGATCGATGATAAAAATCTCAATTTGGTCAAGACCTCTTCCACACTGAGTGCTCTCGGCTTCACACCACTTGTTTGCTCTGCTACCCATAGAAGTGGAGACGGACTTGATCTTGTTTTGTGGACAGGTTTAGAAAATCTCTGACCTAACAATAGACTTGGTTATCTGGTCAGATCACCACTCAATTTTGTTCTAAATCACCGCTCACGCCCCAAATAGGCCCTCTCCCGTGGAGGTGACCAGGTATTGACCATTGAGGGGTGTGACCCTCCCAGGCCTGATGACAAACGTGGATTTCTCCGACCTATTAAGTGCTTGCGTGGATTCCAGTGCTTTTGTCGATTTTTACTACAATAGAGATTTGGGGGATGCAATGGATATGATCACTCCTGTTTGCATAAGACCCCTCACCTCACCCTACCACACCACTTGGTTTGACAGTTCTATTAGGGAATTGAAGAGGGGTCGCAGGCTTTAACGGTGCTGGTTGAAGTCTTGGAGGGCTGAGGAGGAGCTAAAACTGACATCACAAAATACCAGTCCACAATTACTAGTAAGAAGTTGGAGTTCCTGTCACGTGAGATCATTGTAGTGAACAATAGACCAGCTAAGCTTTTCTGCATGGTGGAGAGGCTCGGCAAACCAGCATGTCTGTAGTCTGGTGAAGCATTTTTACAGTCCTGTTTGATGGTTTTGCACTCCCCTTCTCTGATAAAGTAACCTCCATCCGGGCTGAGGTCTCAATTGTGTGCTATCTTAGAAATATCAGGGTTCTAGACATGAAAATGCAGGTTCTCTGGCTTTATGGAAGACCTTGTGCAAACAATCCAGGACTTGCGTCCCTCTACCTGTGATTGGGACTCAGTTCCAAAGCGCCTTCTCTTAGGCTGTTAATGTAGTCAGCCCAGTGTTTGACAAAATAGTCCTGTGCTCTTTGCAAACGGGGATCTTTCCCAAACCGCTAAAGGAAGCAGTTAATCTTCTTTAAAGAAAAAAAAAAGCCTGAATTAGACCCAGATTGCATGGCGAATTACAGGCCTGTATCAAACCTGCCTTTGCTAGGAAAGGTTATTGAGAAACTGGTGGCATCCCAACTGGAAAGCAGTCTAGCAAGCTATGAAATGTAGGACCCATTCTAGTCAGGATTCAGAAGGCTGCATTGTCCTGAAACTGCTCTGGTTCATGTGCTAAATGATCTCCTGGTGGCGAGAGTCAGGTGAGTGTTCGTTCTTGGTACTCCTTGACACCTCTGCAGCATTTGACACTGTGGACCATGGGATCTTAATGGAGTGCCTGAAGGATTTCTGTGGACTGGGTGGCACCGTTCTTAGCTTGTAGGTTAGAGTATCTTCAGGAGTGTAATGCCCCTGTCATGTGGAGTGCCACAGGGTTCTATCCCATCTCCTATGTTGTTCGCAGTGTACATGCTACCACTAGGTAACATAATCAGACGGCGTGGCCTGGGTTATCACTGATATGTAGATGACACTGTAGATGACACTCTTGTCCTTTGCACCAGGCACTATCGGTCTTCAATAGATGATTATCTGAGTTCCTAGAGTTAATTAGTTCCAGGTGGTCGAGGTTGAATTCTGATCAGGCAGAAGTGTTCGTGGTGGATGTTCACTGTCGGAAGACAACAAGACTGCAACTAGGTCAACATTGGCCTTCAGCTTGGGTGCTCCCAGCTGCTAAACTCTGTCCATGTACAGAATCTTTTTGTTGTCCTTGACTGTGACTTGACCTTTAAACATAGTGTTAGCCATGATCAAATCTTCATTCTTCCACCTAAAGAACATAGCCAGGATTAATCATTACCTCCCCACCCCCAGAGGATCTTGCTACGCTTGATCATGCCTTTGCGCCCTCACACCTGGGCTACTGCAATGCGCATTACCTGGGTCTTCCAGAAACGGAGCTGCGCCGCCTGCAGCTGGTACAGAATGCTGCGGCCTAGTTGTTAACTAACTAACCAGACCCGTTCTTGCCACATGACACCTGCTCTCCGTTTTCTGCACTGACTGTAAAATGGCAAATGTATTTAAAGATTGGCTTGTTGACATTCAAAGCACTAAATGACCAGGGTCCCAGCTATCTGATAGTCTAATACCTTACACTCCCATTCGCTCACTTCGATCTGCAGATGAAGGATTCCTAACAGTTCCCAGAACCCCCTAGATTTCCTTTGGTGCACAAGCTTTTAGCCACACTACTTCCACTTTTTCAAACTGTACAAAGCAGATTGTTCCAGAGGCCCCCCTCTCTGGAAATCTCTAAAAACATGCTCAAGACCTACCTGTTTACCATAGCATTTAATTAATGAATCACGACCTGTCCGGCATTTAATAGCTACAGTAACGTCCCAACCTGTATTATATCATTCCTTGTGTTTGGTCTTGTTTACCGTAAATGTTTCCCCCCCCCCCCCCCCCTTTTTTTTTTTTTTTTTTTTTTTTTTTTTGAAACGGTGAAGTGCTTTGAGTCCCATTGTGAGAAAAGCGCTATATAAAGTTATTATTATTTTTATTATTATTATTATTATTATCTGTTTTGACACAATGAATGATCACCATTTCGGTTCGCGGCAGATTGCATCTGAATGCAAAGTTGCAAAGAAGAAGAAAATTATTTTAAAGACAAAAACAATCAACCTCAATAACCTCCTAGAATAACAGCAGAGAACTTCAACTAGAACGGAAAAATCTCAGTTTTCTCAAAATGCATGGGGAAACTTCAACAACTAATAATGAAGAACATATGAAGTTTGTAGTTGAAAGTGCAAAAGAAAACTGGAGGAATCCATAACAAAACAGGAGAAGAAAATATCTGAGACAATGAGGTGACAAGAAATTGATTATGCAGTACGGTGCAAGACAATTTGCAAACATATAACTGAAGATGTAGGAAAATGTAACTGACATGGTGAAAGACTATTGAAGATTACAAAAGCGTCTAGAAATCAAAGCAGCGACTTTTATGGTTGGAAAGAATCAAATCGTTGCACTCAAACAAGATGGATTAACAATAAAAGACCCACTTATCATAAAGAGAGTTGAACTTCTACATTAAACTATGTGAACATAGATTGCTGCATAATCCAGCAGGGGATAGGTGACAAGAAACCACCAATGATGTACCATGCGTCCTTCCAAAATTGGCAAAAGCGATACAATTCATGAAGATTCCCAGGGAAGATGGAATTCCAACAGAAATGTTGAAAGAAGCTAGGGAAGAATTTGAGAAAAATGTCCTTGCAAAACGCTTTACAACCTGCTTGAAGAACAGGAAATGCCAGAGCAATGGAGTCATGCCATAGTTATCCTCATCCACAGGAAAGGAGACAAAGGCGACCTGAACTACAGACCAATCGGTCAACTTCCAATAACAAGATTTTTACGATGATGTTCACTAATCGGCTACAACAGACCCTGGACGATGCACAGCCTAAAACACGAGCGGGATTTCGCAGTGGATGCAACACAATAGACCACATCCAAGTCGTACAAGAAGTGATTTCCTGAAGTAGTGAATATGATCTGACACTCGTTTTAGGATTTGTACATTACGAAAAAGTATTTGATTCTGTCTAAACTTCAGCGGTCCTAGGTGCATTAAGAAGACAGTGTTGAATTTACGAGAGTGCCACATCAACCATTGGATTACATGAAGATACAAGCAAGATAAGGATCAGCAAGAGAGCACGACAGGTAGACACCATGTCGCCAAAGCTTTTCACTGCAACCCCTGAATTGTTCACGACATTAGATTGGGAAGAAAATGGAATCAAAATCAACAGTGACTATTTGTCACCTGCGATTTGCAGATTACATTGCTGTTTTTTGCCACACGTCCAGAAAACCTCCAACAACAAATTGGAGAACCACCCTCAGCTGCCTCTTCTTCCTCCATCTCACCTCAAGACGTTGCTGACTATTTTAAGGAAAAGGTGGAATCCATACGTCAGAACATCCCCTCTGTTTCCTCCTCCCATCCTACACCTCTTCCTAAGTCTCCTCCTGCCTTCCTTGACTCTTTTTTTCTGCTGTCTCAGAGGAGGATGTGTCACTGCTGATCTTTTCTCCCGCAACCACTTGCCCTCTTGACCATATTCCCTCCCATCTCCTAAAACCTCTTGCTCCTATAACCCCTACGCTCACACACATTTTGAATACCTCCCTCTTCTCTGGTACCTTTCCCTCCTTCAAACATGCAACAGTTATACCATTACTCAAACTGCAAGCTTGACCCTACCTGTTTCTAATTATCAACCTCCTGTCTCCCTCCCGCCTTTTTGCCTCTAAACTCCTTGAACGTCTTGTATTCTCTCGCTTGCTCCATTTTCCCAACACCTATTCTCTCCTAGATCCTCTACAATCTGGCTTCCGCACTGCTCACTCCACTGAAACAGCACTCACTAAAATAATTACTGACACCCATGCTGCCAAAGACAAAGGTCATTACACTCTGCTCATATTACTTGACCTCTCAGCCGCATTTGACACCGAGGACCACCCTATTCTCCTTTAAAGCTGCAGTTCAAACTGCCGTTTTAAAAAAAATAATTATTTTTCCCATTCAATATGTGCATCAATACAATCTGCACACTTACAAGAGATTAGCTAAACTGCAGATCGATCCGTTCTCCTGTAATCAATCGCTTTGCTCAGGGTTATTTAATTCAGCATTATGGGAAATGTAGTTCTGGAATATGATTGACTGGGCAGTTACTAGATACAATTGGTGCACTGCTAGAGAGAGGGCGGGGCTCAAGAGCCAGAGCCTATCAGAAGGGGAAGGGGGTCGTCACTTTGGAAATTCTTCTTACAATAGAAACATTAAAAATGTCTTTAAAACATTTTTATTTTAATGCTACAAGTATTTTCTCATAGTACAGAACAGATTTTTTTTTTTTTTTTTTTAAATCACACGTAGGATATTGCTTGAACTGCTGCTTTAACATTCTCCATACTCTTGGTATCATAACAAAGCTCTATCCTGGATCTCCCCTTACCTCTCCCATCGTACTTTGTGTCTCTTCTGCGAACACCTCCTTCTTTATCTCTCTGTGGGGGTACCCCTGGGACCTCTTCTCTTTTCTCTGTACACACTTTCTTTATGGGACCTAATCATATCTCTTGGGTTTAAATATCACCTCTATGCTGACGACACACAAATTTACCTTTCAACCCTTGACTTACACCTGCTCTACAGACCAACGTTCATGAATGTCTCTCTGTGATATCATCCTGGATGGCCCTCCGCCACCTTAAACTTAACATGGCAAAAACAGAGCTCCTCATACTTCCTCCCAAACCTGGCCCTACTACCCTCACCCAGTAGCCCAAGCACTCTGCCTAGGGGTACTCGACTCCTCTCTCACATTCAAAACGTATCTAAAACCTGTTGTTTTTTTCTCCGCAATATTACAAAGATACGCCTTTTCCTCTGTTGCTCGACTGCTAAAACTCTGACTCAGGCCCTCATTCTCTCTCGTCTCGATTACTATAACCGCCTGCTGTCCGGCCTTCCTGCCTCTCACCTGTCTCCCCTACAATCTATCCTAAACGCTGCTGCCAGAATCGCTCTACTCTTTCCTAAATCTGTCTCAGCGTCTCCTCTGCTGAAATCACTCTCCTGGCTTCCTATCAAATCCCACATCTCGCACTCAATTCTCCGTCTCACTTTTAAAGCTTTACTCTCTTCCCCCCATCTCAGTCCTAATTTCTCGCTATGCACCATCCTGACTCTTGCGTTCTGCTCAAGGATGCCTTCTCTCTACCCCCTTTGTATCTAAAGCCCTCTCCCGCCTTAAACCTTTCTCACTGACTGCCCTTCCCCTCAATACCCGACTAGCACAATCTATCCACCTTTAAAACCCACCTTAAGACACTTAAAGAAGCATATGAGTAGCACAGTGGCCAATATACACATGATACATAAGGGCTGGGACCCGCTGCGCCCGTGTGCGCGGGCGGCGGCGTGAGCTCAACTTACCATTCCTGTTTGAACTCACGATCGGGTCCCAGTCCCTCCTCACTTCTAACTTGCTACATGCTGTGACGCGGTAGCCAGCAGGAGACACGAGAGAATGGTGTTCTCTTGCGGCAACGCGTCACATGGTACGCGAAGGGGCCAATCATAGACTGGCTCCCTTCAACGAATGGCAAGCCAGCTATTGTGTGCTTGTGTGTGGAGCTGCTGCAGTGCTGTGAGCCCTGCTTTGTTTTGGACCCCGCCCCCCTCCGTCATGGCCGCGCCCCCTCCCGTCATGGCCGCGCCCCCCCGACCCGTTTGGCCACGCCCCCGCTCCAAGAAAAGCAGCCTGTAGACCGCAGATCGCGGTACAGCGAGTTGCACGCGCCGCCGGCAAGCAAGCCAGCCGTGCGGACGCGTGCAACGGGACCTCAGCCTAAAGCTTTGCCCCCTGCAGAGTCACTTACCAGAACGCCCTCTTACTGTGTCTGTACATTCTTCCTAACAATTAGATTGTAAGCTCTTCGGAGCAGGGACGCCTCTTCCGAAATGTTACTTTTATGTCTGAAGCACGTATTCCCATGATCTGTTATTTGTATTTGTTATTTATATGATTCTCACGGGTATTACTGCTGTGAAGCGCTATGTACATTAATGGCGCTATATAAATAAAGACATACATACAACTCACCGAAGCAAGTAAGAATGTGTGCCTCCATATGAATCTCGGCAAGACCAAAGTGATCAACAAATGTTCCAAGTCTGCAAACATTGAAATAAATGGAATATAACTAGGAGTCACTCTACCTTGGCTGGAAAATAACAATGAATGTGAACTTTTCAGTCTAAAATCAATAGGAAAATTAAGATTGTATTGAACGCATTTGGAAGAAACAAGACAATATTTCAAGGGAACCGTCCACTGTCCAAGTTTTTGACCAGTGTATTCAGCCAATGTTCACATATTGATGTGAAACTTGGATCATAAATGCGATGATAATTCAGAAGCTTCAGATAACACAAACGTATGAGGAGATGTATGATGGGTATTATCTGAAGAGACTGGAAAAAGAATGAATGGGTTCGGGAGCAAACAAGTCTGTGACATCACATGGGTGAAGAAATGAAAATGACTCGACATATCGCAAGAAGAAATTATGATTGTTGGAGAATGATGGGTACTGGATTCCAAGAGAAATTTAAAAGACCAAGACGACCAAAAGTAAGATGAGGATGAAATCGGAAAATGTTGGAGCAAAGTGGAGGAGAGGTTTGTATCCCTAGTTCCTGGAGGATCATTGGAGAGGCCTTCATCGAGCAGTGGATTGACACAAGATGTTGAGATATAGATAAATACGCCAAAAAATAACAAAGTAGGCACACCTGAAATACGTGCACTTGTATCATTCTAAACTAAATGCAAGAATACTTCACCCAAACCCAGCTGCAGGAATAAGAGTACACAGCACGGTGAGGCTGAGGTCCCAGTAATTACTACAGCGCACGTCTCGGCATGCGCTGTGCGATTAAACTCCGCCCCCCAGTACCTCTGGTCCCAGTTGCTACCCTGACGCGCAATTTCCTCCTGCTCTGCACGACAGCTTTTCAGGGAGGCAGGGGAAATTGAGTTTACTCCTAGCGATGGAGGCGTGGCCACGCCCCCACCGGCAGTTTACCCAATGAGGGCGAACCAGCCGCGTGACGTGATGGCCACGCCCCCGCAAATCCCCGACCACGCCCCCTCCCGTCGCAAGCTCCCTCTCCCCGCAGATCGCGGTTAGCGTTGTGCACGCGCCGCCCCTCCTCTCCCCCCCCCCCCCTGCCGGGCGCGCGTGTCACAGTCATGACTGGAATTGCAGCCTGAGGCAAGTGGTCACACAAAACATTAGTGTAACATATTCATAACCAACATTTTGGTCCACTTAAGGACCTTCATCAGGGCAAAGTACAGTCACAAAAAATAGGTGCAACTATACAGTAGTGTCGAACCCAGAAATAAAGTACAGAAAGCCAGCCAAACTCAGGGGCCACGGCCACTAGCAGGGCGTTTCTACGCAGCTAGTAATACACAAACCACCGGTGTCACTCTGGTGAATGCATAAAGTGAGACAGATCGTGGGAAACATATATACAACTGAACCACATCGAGGAGTAGGGCAGACTAGATACAGTCAAACGAATAAAGTATCAAAAGCAGTGTGTTAGCAAGTAGTACAGTAATGAAACAGAGTATTTAGGGGAATAATCGTTAATATTTGTCTAATGCTATTACAAATACATACTTGACACCGGATGTGTGAGCATTCAATACACCAGGGGAGCGCAATCTTATTTTCCCTGCGCCCCCTTGCCGGCTGTTCCCCTCTCTCCACACGCCCCCCTCTTACCTTGGCGTCATGACGTTGCCATGGCAACGTGACGTCATTTGATACCACGTTGATATGGTGACGTGTCTCTGGAGCCAAGGTAAGTGCAGTTTACAGAGGCCTTTGCCGCTTCACCGGCATTAAATTAAGTTCCTTCGGGAACGATGCGCCCCCGCTCACAGACAATCTCGCACCCCCCCAGTTTGCGCACCGCTGCAATATACCATGTGCTGCACTGTAGATCCAGATTATGTATCCTAAGTACATTATGTAAGTAGCAAGACTGTCATAGCAATTGGTTCCCCAAAGCAGGATCACGAGTACAAAGTGAAAGTAGGCTCCAGAATGACAAGTGGTATAAAGCCTCAAATGCTCATAAAGGAGCGGAGGGGTCCTACTACATGCTGGTGTTAATGGGAATCTGCCCTTCCACTAACCTCTATGGTATTCGAGCAGAGTGCCACGTGTCTGTGTCCCTGCTGGCATGTGCAGAGTTCTGAATACCTTTCGCCACACACTACATGGTACATAGTCACACAATGTATTCACTGCTTGTAATCCTCCAGGGAACCTGTGGTGGTCCCCACATTACATAGTGCCAAATACCAGCATGTGCATGTACTCGAAAGAGATCAAGTATGAAAGCACACAATTAAACAAATGAAAAGCATGTTGATACTTCCAGGAGGTACCATTAGGCTGTATCATCCACTCTACTAGCTACTTGCTGTAGTGACCTGGGAGATATACACTTCATCGTGCAACACCAACATTTATATGATACATACTTGACTGGTAGGGAAAATGTATAATGGGTACTGGGAGGTCACATACAGGTGTAACATTCACTTTACTGGCTGCTACAGGCAGCAACCTGGTCCAGTCCGTATGAGTAGCCTAGGGAGATCCAAGGCATACCCACTATTCCTTTTTAGTGGTTGTCATTTAGGGATAGTCCAAGGTATTATGCACATGGGTATTTTAGTTTCACAGTTCATCTTTCGTGTATGCGCCATGGCACCCCAATTGATACCAGTGTCGCTCTTCCTTTTAGTAATCAGCATTTGTAGTACTCCACAAGATCATGCACATGGGTACCTGGTCATACAGGTCATTGCTTGTATACGTGCCAATAAATCCCAATAAATATCAGTGTTACCTAGTAGACGACACAATCCAAACGAGGAGATGCGGAGCACTATGAGAACAAGTGAAAGGCTACGAACCTGGTGTTATTAAAAATATCCTTTATTGATCCAGCGACATCAGAGGAAGATACATGTGCAGCTTATTACCTAGTAGATGGTTCATAAGGATGATGCAGGGAGAGGGAGATTGGTGAGATACGAAACATGTAATCCACGTGTCATGTTACAACAAGCATGCTAATTTGAAGTCTTCATTTAATCTTTTAGGTACAAGGGTATTGCGTCTGAACATCAATTTAGCCTCAAGTTGGAGCAATGTATGTTTTCTGGGGCCTCTTCTGGTCAATCTTGTCACGTGGGAAATCGGCAGACACCGTAGGATTGAAAGATTGTCCCCTTTCCCGAAAAGGACGTGCCACCGGTTGCGTCTTCAAGTCAAATAGCAGAGCGATGGAGATCGATTCCCTCTTTGAGCATCCTTGAGGTTTTCACAACATAATATAGCCTACATGGGCATCTAATAAAGTAAACTACAAATCTTGTTCCGCAATTAATAAAATGTGTTATTTAGAGAGTTGTGCCTTCGTGCGGGTGTGAGTATGATTTGCCCTTGATCAGGTTTTGGTGGCTTATGCATCCATGACACTTGAACATACCGGGGGGGGGGGTGGAGAAAGTGAGAGTTAGTCAAACACGGTTTGGTTAATATACTTAAATAAGTAGGGAAGAGGGAAGGGATTATACTCCCGCATCAACCTTAATGTATAATTGAAATAATTAATAAACACTGAGGTGCAATAGGAACAATAGAGCCATACTAAACAAAACAAGAAAAGTTCCCCTGTTGAATGCTCTCACTGTGATGTATATGGTGTTAATCTTAAACCCTATAATTAATAATAAAGTAAAAATAATTATAGAAAGGATTGGTGTTGGCAAGTCTATGGCCAATCCACAGAAATAACGTTTTAACGTAACGTTATTTCTGTGGATTGCCCATAGACTTGCCAACACCAATCCTTTCTATAATTATTTTTACTTTATTATTAATGAAAGGCTTTTAAAGATTAATACCATATATATATATCACAGTGAGTGCATTCAACAGGGGTACTTTTCTTGTTTTGTTTAGTATGGTTAATGTACTTGTCAATTGGGTCCGTTTTGATTAAAAACAAAAAAAAACTACGGGTCTTACCATGCTTGTAGCAGAACAAGGGCCCAATTTGTGTCACTTGCCAAAAGATGCCAATTATTTTTTATCTTTTTTTCTTGATCATGTTCATTCAATGCCTTACTGAACGTACTGATCAAGCCGAACCTGTCATTCTTAGCATCTAGTGGTTCCTCCACAGCTAAGAGGTCTCGCCTATCGATAGTCAACTCTCTCAATCGCCCGGACTTCACCTAAATTATATCCTCCATCTATGAATCATTTGCCCAAAGATTCTTGGATTAGAGGTAATTTATTGCTGTCACTGATAGTTCTAACTACTCTCAATAATTAGAGTATGGTAGTCCTCGCTTAAGTGGCCCTGAGTGATGAGTAGAGACCAGTAATAATGTATAGCCATCAGTGTCTTTGTGCTAGATGCGTGCCCCCCCGTGAGCATGGTTATTGAACATCATGTTCAAGAACTTAATTTGTATTTTCCCGAATGCTATGATTAACCTAATAATCAAATCAATACTGTTCAGTTGGTCAATAAAATTAGTCAGTAATGAGTCAGAGCCCTGCCAGATCATGAAAATGTCATCAATGTAGCGTTTGAAAATTATGATGTACTTGTATCTAGCATTAGCTAGAATTTACATTACGTTACTAATAATCAATGAAGAGGTTGGCATATGATAGGGTCATGTTTCATACCATCGCTGTGCCCCTCAGTTTTAGAAAGGCCTTTTCAAATGTATTTATTTTTTAACGTCAAATCAATTAGTAACATCATATGCTCTAGGAGGAACCATATATAATTGGTTGGATGCGAGATGCGCTCGTATTGCATCCATGCCTGATTCATGGGTAATGTTGGTATAAAGGCTTGACATGGCAAGGGTGCCACTAAGAGTAACTTGTGTAATACAACTGATTTTGTCTATATTATTGATGAAGTCAGTAGTCTGATATAACGGCTCATTCTGGAACCATGGACTGTAAAAAATACCACAAATTGAGGCGGGTGCCAAGACCGGATCAGGGGAACACATACTCGCACCCACACGATGGCACAAAATAAAAAAAAAGGGACTTTATCAATTGTGAAATTAGATTTGTGGTTTACTTTATTAAATTCCCATGTGGGCTATATTGTGTTGGGAAATCCTAAGGATGCTTAAAGAAGGAATCGATCTCCATTGTGTTGCTATTAGAAAGGCCTTAAACAGTTATTGTTGACCTGAAGATGCATCCCGGGCACAGCATTTTCGTGAAGGGGGCATAATCTTTCAACCATACGGTGTATGCCGATTGACCATGTATCTAGACTGAACAGAGGAGGCGACGGGGAACATAGATTGTTCCAGCTTGAGGCTAAATTGATGTTCAGACTCCATCCCCTTGCACCTAAAGTATTAAATGAAGACTTTAAATTATAATGCTTGCTGTAACATGACAAAAGGATTGTAAAACATACAGGACACCTACAAGCTCATATTGAACCCCCAAAATAACCACAACATATATATAAGCGTATATGTGTCACAGAGGAGTGTTACTGAGCATGGCAATATATATTTAAAACCAGAGACAGAACATGAAACACAGACAGAGCTCAGTGCTACATCCAATGAAACTTATACACGGTACAGTGCCTAAAAATATATTTAGATATCTTTTGAATGGTTAAAAGCTCACTCCATTGCATCTCCCACTCTCAGGGGAACTTGCTTGCTGGCAGGTTGATTGTGACACATCTAATACAGAGTGCTTTTCCTGGTAATGTACAGGTTAATAAGAGCTTCAATCAGACTTAGAACTTCAATCAGACTTAGAACTGTGCAAAAAATGTTGACAGATTTATTATAAATCATTCTTCCTGGTAATGCACAGGTTATTAAGAATTTATATTAGTGTTAGGTACCCTTGAGATGTGGTCTGCCGTGTAGGGGCTCAAGGGCTTACAACACTTTGGCCAAAGAGTTAAACTAAAAGACCATTTTATTCAAAAGATATCTATATATATATTTTGGCACTGTACCGTGTATAAGTTTCATTGGATGTAGCACTGAGCTCTGTCTGTGTTTCATGTTCTGTCTCTGGTTATAAATGTAACATGATGACATCGGGACCCGTGGATTACATGTTTTGTATCTCACCTTCCTCTCCCTGCATCATCCTTCTGACCCGTCTACTAGGTAACACTGATATATTTCGGGATCCATTGGCACATATACAAGCAAGGACCTGTATAACCAGATACCCATTTATACGATCAGTGGCGGATTTCCTGAATTTGCACCGGGGCGGCAAAAATGTCTGCCCCCATAGAAAGAGGCCGTGCTTGGGCATGATGGGAAGTTCCTTACCTGCTGCCACCTCCACCTTCCTGCTACCTCTGCCCCCTTTCTGCAGCGTCAAATGACGCTGCGACGTCACACAGCGTTGCGTTGTCAAATGATGCCGTGTTGCCATGGCAACGAGACGACGTGTTGGTGACGTAAACGAGGTTGCGATTTTGAACAAGATGGAGGGGCGGCAGCAGGTAAGTGCCTAGGGGCGTGGATCTGGACATCCGCCGCTGTGTATGATATTGTGGATTACTACAAATGCTGATTACTAAAGGAGTGATGCTGGTATCTATTGGGGTGCCATGGAGTATATCTCTTGGTATCTACCTAGGCCACTCCTATGGATTAGACCAGGTCGCTGCCTATAGCAGCCAGTAAATTGCATGTGCGCGTGTGTCACCTTCCGGTACCTATTATATATTTTCCCTTCCTGTCCAGTATGTACCATGTAAATGTTGGTCTTGCAGTCTATATCTACCAGGTTGCTACACCAAGTAGCTAGTAAAGTGGATGGTACATCCTAATGGTACCTCCTGATAGGATCAATTTTCTTTAATTTGTTCGATTGTGTGCTTATACACACACACCACGTGCATATGCTGGGATTTGGCACTATGCAATGTGGGGACTACAGGTTCCCTGGAGGATTGCAAGCAGTGAATACATTGTGCGATTATGAATACCATTCAGTCTGGAGGCAGAAGATATACAGAGCTCTGGTAGACACTACGATACGAGTCGGTCAAGTTCGAACCTATATATTTGCATCTGTTTTTTGTGACTGTACACTGTCCTAATGATGTTCCCTACGTGGATCGAAACGTTGGTTATGGATATGTTACAATAACGTTTGGTGTGACCACTTACCTCGCAGTGCTGCCCTCTTATTCGTGTGTGTGTGTGTCATCATTAGCCCTTGTTGATCCAATGGATGAAGGCCTCAAGGATCTTCCAGGTAGTGTGGTTACAAGCCTCTCTTACCATATTGCTCCAACAATTTTTTTTTATTTCATCCTCCCATCTTACTTTTGGTAGTCATCTTGGTCTTTTAATCTCTTGGAGTCGAGTACCATCTTTATCCAATGATCATTTCTTCTTGAGCTATCCGGCCCACTGCCATTTTAATTTCTTCATCCTTTTGATTTCAAACCCATTAGTTCTTTTTCCTATCACTTTATGTAGTACCCAGCATACATCTCTCCATACTGTTTTATTGTCGGAAGCTTTTGAACTATCTTTGCATCTTGCGGTTCAAGTTTCACATGCGTACTTGAGCACGGGCACAATACACTGGTCAAAAACGTTCCTCTTGATGCACAGTCGAAGATTCCCTTGAAATACTGTCTAGATTCTACCAAAAGCGTTCCATCCTGTCTCTATTCTCCTATTGATTGAATTCAAAAGGTTCACATCCATTGTTGTTTGCCGGCTAAAGTATACAGAGTCTTCAATCTCTTCTGCTTCAATTCCATTTATTTAGATCTTTGCAGACTTGATACATTTGTTTATCACTTTAGTCTTATTGGGATTCATATGGAAGCCCACATTCTTGCTTGGTTCAGCGAATTCTCCAGTTTGTTGTTGGTCTTCTGGACTTGTGGCAAAAATAACAATGTAATCTGCAAATTGTATGTGATGCAAATATTCACTGTTGATTTTAATTCCTTTTTCTTCCCAATCTAATGTCTTGAACCATTTTTAGTGTTGCAGTGAAAAGCTTTGGTGACATGGTGTCTCCCTGCTGCACTCCCTTTCTGATCCTCATCTTGCTTGTATCTTCCTGTAATCTAGTGGTCAATGTGGCATTCTTGTACATTTTCTTTATAATAGCAGTGTACGCTTCTTCAACACTTTGTCTTAATGCATCTAGGACTGCTGAGGTGTAGACAGAATCAAATGCTTTTTTTGTCATCTAAGTTGAGTGTTGGATCGTATTCATTAGTTTGCAAAATCACTTATTTTATGACTTAAAATGTGGTCCATTGTGTTGTATCCACTGCGTAATCCCACTTGTTCTCGAGGCTTGGCAAAGGTTATCTGTTGTGGCTGATTAGTGAGTATCTTCGTACAAATCTGGTATGTGATTGGAAGTAGACTGATTGGTCTGTAGCCTTGAGGTCTTCTTTGTCTCCTTTCTTGTGGATGAGGATAACTATGACATTGCTCCACGGTGCTGGAATTTTCCTCTTCTATACGCAGCATGTAAAGAGTTTTTTTTACAAAGATTTTTTTTTCTTTCTATGTCTTCTCCAATTTCTTTCAAGATTCCAGTGGTAATTCCATCTTCCCCGGGAGCCTTCTGATTCTTCACGGATTTTATTGCTTTTGCCACTTCTGGAAGGACACATGGTACATCTTTGGTGGTTTCTTCTCGCTTATCCTCTGCTGGATTATGCCGTTATCTGTGTTTGCTACAAGTGCTAAACTCTCTTTTATAAGTGCAGTTTTCGTTGTTGATCCATAGTCTTGTTTGAATGCAATGATTTGCTTCTTCCCAACTATAAGTCTCTGCTTTCACTTTTTCAAGCTTTTGTTATCTCCAATAGTCTTCATCACCATTTCACAGCAAAATGTTTTCGCATCTTCAGTTATACGTTTGCGGGTTGTCTTGCGCAGCTCTGCATATTCAATGCTTATTCCTGAGTTTTTTTGGATTGCTTCATTTTCTTGTCTCCTCATTAGTTGTTTTGTCTCATCAGATATTTTATTTATCCTGTTTTTTGTTAGTGATTCCTCCCGGGTTTTTTTTCCTGCACTTTCAACTTCAATTTTCATAAGTTTTTCATAATTGTTCGTGCCCTATGCATTTTGAGCGAGCCGAAAACGATTTTTCAGTCCTAGTTGAAATTCTCTGCTGTTATTCTTGAGGTTATTGATGTTGATTGTTTTTGTCTCTTTAATCGATTTTCTTTTCAACTTCACATTCAGATGTAATTTGCAGTAAACCAATCGGTGATCACTTCTTGTGTCAAAACGGTTAAGGACTGTGCAGCCTTCAATCACGTTTATCGTTAGCTAGGATGCTCTCTAACCTTCTTGATTCCCATGAGTCCATCCCATGTCCATATACTATTTGGATTCTTTTTTTAAGCTTAAATTCGTGATGTAGAAGCTTTCATATCCTGCAAATTCTACCAGTCTGTCCCCACGTTCATTCCTGTTATCGTAACTATACTTACCAACTGATGCTTCGTCTTTCCGATGGGCTCCAATCGTTGCATTGAAACTCTCCATAACGATTTTGAGGTGACAATTTCCTTTAAGTTGGTTGATTGCATGATAGAAGTCTTCCACTTCATTGTCTTCGTGACTTGATTTTGTATTATTTGAAACCTGTCTCTCGGTCAACTGAATGACGATTCTGGCTGCTCTTTCCGATGAGATTTTATACTCCACTATGTTATTTCTCTATCTAATTTAATGATGAAGCCTATGCCACTGATTTTGCCATTATCTGTACCTCTGCAATAAAATAGGTGTCTGCTTTTGAGCTGAATGAGGCCTTAGAAGAAAAGATTAACGTCACTAAGGCCAACAACATCCCATTTATCCTTTTCACGTTCATCCTCCAGTTCTTGCCGTGCTGCTTCACTGGAGAGTCCAGCAGTTGTATGTAACCAGATTTAGGCTAAGGCCCCGCTGCCTCAGACAGCGCGCCCGCACTGCATACAGGCGGCGCGTGGAGAGGCACTTCATGCTATCTGCGGTCCATAGGGGGAGGGCGTGGCCAAAACGGGTCGGGGGGGCGCAGCCATGACAGGGGGCGGGGCCAAAACAAGCACAACAAAGCAGAGCTCACAGCGTGGCAGCAGCTATAACTATAATAAATCGATATAATAAATAGATAAACTATAATAAATGAAATAAATAAAGCTAGCAGCAAACTGCAAGCAACCTACAAGCTGAAGGGTTTAAAAGCAATATAACTGCTGTTTGCATACACAAGTTTTTCCCTCTTCCTGGTTTGAAAATTCTGTGCTCCCATTGGCTAGCACTAGCTGGCTTGCCATTGGTTGATGGGAGCCAGTCTGTGATTGGCTCCCTCGCGCACCATGTGACGCGTCGCCGCGCGGGAACACGATCCTTGTGTATCACCTGCTGGCTGACGCGTCACAGCAAGTAGTCAGCTGTGCAGTGAGGAGGGACTGGGACCGGCTCGGGAGGCTACAAGGAGATGGTGAGTAGCGCGCGCCGCCAGACGGAGCGGGACCCAGCCCTTAGGTTTCAATGACGGGTTTTGTTATACCTCCGGGAGATTCTTAGTACCCTCTGGCTTCGTGTCTTCTTCCTGAATGCTGTCAAGCCCTGGGACATTCCAGCCTTCAGAGAATGAGGCCCATTGCTTTTTGGTGTTCCATTTTGGTGGTTGAGGCCTGTTTTGCAGGTTGGCAAGTACCTTTCACACTTTAGCTGAGCATATTGTTCAAGCTTTCATAGTATGGTTAAACCTACCAGCACAAGTGCCACTATACATGTTCCTGAACACACGTTACAATTTTCCTGACACTTTTGAGGTGGAGAGGTAAGGAAAGAAGAGGTGTGTGTGTGTGTGTCACATACGGAATCATACTATATCCCACCAGAGGGGACAATTAAGTTTGCTAAATCTGTGTGTATATATACTCAGGGCTCGACAAACTCGCTCCCTCTCCCGGGGCGAGTGGATTTTGGGAGCTGGCGAGGCTGCCTCTTCTCCCCTCAGTGCCTGTGTTGCTACAGCCGGCTGCACGATCGTCCACCCAATCACAGAGCCCCGTGGCCAACAGTCCCGCCCCCCAGTGGTGATATGAGCATAGCTCGCCCAATCAGGGCTGCCGATGGGGGGTGGGAGGAGCCGAGCGTGTGTGGAGGGGATGTGATATGCTGGGGAGAGATGCTGGGGAGAGATGTAATGTGCTTGGGATGGGGGGGGATAGGTGCAGGGGAGAGATGTAATGTGCTTGGGATGGGGGGGGATAGGTGCAGGGGAGAGATGTAATGTGCTTGGGATGGGGGGGGATAGGTGCAGGGGAGAGATGTAATGTGCTTGGGATGGGGGGGGATAGGTGCAGGGGAGAGATGTAATGTGCTGAGGATGAGATATATGCAGGGGGTGGAGAGGAGATGTGATTTGCAGGGGGTGGAGAGAGATGTTATGTGCAGTGGGGGGGGGGGTGGATGTGCTTTGTGGTATAAAATATATATATATATATATATATATATATATATATTTCAGTGTGTGTATTATATATTCACGTGTACGCTCAATTGTACTTTTGGATAAAAAACAAAATGTAGGGGGCTGGGCCGAGGGGGTCGAGTCCCTTTTTTTGTCTGGCGAATAGCATTTTTGGTAATCTGTCGAGCCCTGTACATACTCATTTGCTGTGTCCCTTTTATATGACTTTGTCACGCAGCTATCCCTTATGAGAGCACGTTGCTGAGAGATGGCTGTGCTCTTTACACCCTCTCTCTCCCCCCTCCCCCCAGCGCCTACTCTTTCCACGTCAGCGCGGAGGGGCAGATGCAGCCGGTCCCTTTCCCTCCGGACGCCCTGATCGGCTCAGGGATCCCCCGTCACGCCCGGCAGCTCCACACCCTGAGCCACGGGGACGTGGTCTGCGCAGTGACCATCAGCAACTCCACCCGGCACGTCTACACCGGCGGCAAGGGCTGCGTTAAAGTGTGGGACGTGGGACAACCAGGCACCAAGACCCCCGTGGCACAGCTCGACTGCCTGGTGAGGAGAATTCCCTGCAGCCTGAGCAAGGAAGCCTGTGTGGCGCTTAACCCCTTCAGCACCAGAGGGCTTTTCACTGCATTGTTCCTCTCTGGGGCTGAACAGGTTAATACACCTCTAATAAAGGCTATGGCGTTAATTAAAAAAGCTGCAGTGGCTGTTGCAACTTTAGAACAGACTCTGCTAAGTTTAAGGGCTGTTGGGCTTGCAGTAAGCTAAAAGCACTCGGGCACGTAGCAACTTTTTCTGAGTATGTGAATGTAAATTAAGTGCTGTCCCCTCTCCGTAGGTCCCAAACGAGCAGGTGGTAGTGACACGATTAAAGGGTTAAATCTGAATGATTTACACTTTTTTTTTTTTTTTTTTTATTATTAACAAGAAAATCCCACATAGGATTCTTTACACATAATTATCTAATGTGCATTTGTAAGCAGGTGAGCAGAGACTTGGGAGGGGTTTGATTTAACTTCGGTCGCTCCCTCCTGTATGATCTCGCTGTGTGTGGAACAGGAGTTTCACGCATCGCACCTTATCTTTATTGGCTCTCACAGGGACTGAGTGCGCTAGAGGTTGTGTAAACACTTTGTTGACAAGATCTCTCCCCCACCCTGACACACACCTTATTCAGAGGTCCGGATGCACAGAATATTATTTCCAAAGCAACACAATCTTTGCTATAAGTCTGGTTCTATTTATTTAAGGAATTGGTTTGAAAATACGTTTTGTTTTTTTTGTTTGTTTTTTTAAATTAGCATTTAACACTATAGTAACCGTAATTATTTTTAAACGTCAGCCCCCAGAATTCTAACTCCAGGAGACAGAGCAAGGATATCCCAGGGAATATACAATCCATCCTCCCCTCTTTTAGGTACCTAAATGAGAAATGAAATAACACGCTGTAGAGATTGTAAAGATGCAGGGATTTGGGCAGAGTTGCAAGGGGTGTCTTGGAAAAATTTCCATGGTAGCCATATTTAATGTTTCTATGTGGTTTGAATTGAAATTTGTGATTAAGATGGAAAGGGTGGAAGTGAATAAGAGCATGATACTGTGTGTGCAGAGGACGAGGGGTTTAACTGCATCTCCCCTCCCCCCAGAACCGTGACAATTACATCCGCTCGTGTAAACTCCTTCCAGACGGGCGCAGTCTGATCGTGGGGGGGGAGGCCAGCACCCTGTCCATCTGGGACCTGGCGTCCCCCACCCCCCGGATAAAAGCGGAGCTCACGTCCTCCGCGCCCGCCTGCTATGCCCTCGCTATCAGCCCGGATGCCAAGGTCTGCTTCTCCTGCTGCTCCGACGGCAACATCGTGGTGTGGGACCTGCAGAACCAGACGCTGGTCAGGTGAGGAGAGAGGAAAGGGTCAAACAGTGCTGGGTTACCTAATGTAGGGGGATCTGACTGCAGATATTAGTGAGAGGGTCTGATATCCCAAAGGTTTATATCTAATGTAGGGGGATCTGACTGCAGATATCAGTGACTGGGTCTGATATCCCAAAGGTTTATATCTAATGTAGGGTGATCTGACTGCAGATATCAGTGACTGGGTCTGATATCCCAAAGGTGTATATCTAATGTAGGGGGATCTGACTGCAGATATCAGTGAGAAGGTCTGATATCCCAAAGGTTTATATCTAATGTAGGGGGATCTGACTGCAGATATCAGTGAGAAGGTCTGATATCCCAAAGGTTTATATCTAATGTAGGGGGATCTGACTGCACATATCAGTGACTGGGTCTGATATCCCAAAGGTTTATATCTAATGTAGGGTGATCTGACTGCAGATATCAGTGACTTGGTCTGATATCCCAAAGGTTTATATCTAATGTAGGGAGATCTGACTGCAGATATCAGTGACTGGGTCTGATATCCCAAAGGTTTATATCTAATGTAGGGTGATCTGACTGCAGATATCAGTGACTGGGTCTGATATCCCAAAGGTTTATATCTAGTGTAGGGAGATCTGACTGCAGATATCAGTGAGAGGGTCTGATATCCCAAAGGTTTATATCTAATGTAGGGGGATCTGACTGCAGATATCAGTGACTTGGTCTGATATCCCAAAGGTTTATATCTAATGTAGGGGGATCTGACTGCAGATATCAGTGACTTGGTCTGATATCCCAAAGGTTTATATCTAATGTAGGGAGATCTGACTGCAGATATCAGTGAGAGGGTCTGATATCCCAAAGGTTTATATCTAATGTAGGGGGATCTGACTGCAGATATCAGTGACTTGGTCTGATATCCCAAAGGTTTATATCTAATGTAGGGAGATCTGACTGCAGATATCAGTGACTGGGTCTGATATCCCAAAGGTTTATATCTAATGTAGGGAGATCTGACTGCAGATATCAGTGACTGGGTCTGATATCCCAAAGGTTTATATCTAATGTAGGGAGATCTGACTGCAGATATCAGTGACTGGGTCTGATATCCCAAAGGTTTATATCTAATGTAGGGGGATCTGACTGCAGATATCAGTGACTGGGTCTGATATCCCAGTGACTGGTCTTTTTTTTTATTTTATTTTTTAATAATACGGGTGGGGAAACCGGGGGGCATTTCCATAATCCAAGGGCTTTTCTGATGCCCCTCTCTCCCACCTCCCCCCCCCCCCCCCCCCGCAGACAGTTCCAGGGGCACACGGACGGAGCCAGCTGTATAGATATCTCTCACGATGGTACCAAGCTGTGGACTGGGGGTCTGGATAACACTGTGAGATGCTGGGACCTAAGGGAGGGGCGACAGCTGCAACAGCACGACTTCAACTCCCAGGTATGGGGGGTACAGGGAGGAGGCAAGTGGGGGGGGGGGGTTAATAAAGATTTGGAGAGAGAGGTCACCAGTACCGCCTTGGCTATTGTATGTAGGGAGGAGAAGGGGGGGTGTCAGGAAAACTACATCAAGTCCCAGGTATGGGGGACGGGTTAGGGGAAGGGTAGAGAGTAAAGGGTCATGAGCTGAATTTCAGCTGCTAGGGGGAGGGAGAGAGGGGGCGCTGCATGTGTGTGATTACAGAGGGGGTTCAATAGGGCAGCCGAGGGGGATTGTGGGTAGGAGCACAGAGAGGTCAACGTGGAAAGCATGGAGAAGAGGAAAGGGGATCGGCAGGGGGAAGAGGGTTTAAAGTCTGCACACGGTGTACTGGGAAGGACCCTCTGACCCCCTTCTTCCCACAGATTTTCTCCCTGGGATACTGCCCCACGGGGGAGTGGTTGGCTGTGGGCATGGAGAGCAGTAACGTAGAGGTGCTGCACGTCTCCAAACCCGATAAGTACCAGCTGCACCTGCACGAGAGCTGCGTCCTATCCCTACAGTTCGCTTCCTGCGGTGAGTCCTGGTGTGGGGGGTGGGAAGACGGGTGCCTTGTTGCACAGTTAGGGGCCCGCTCTTGTTATGTGTCTGATTTGGGGTCTTTATGCATGCATAGCTCATGGTGAGATAGTGCCAGCGTCTCTGGGACTTGCGTAGGGCAGACAATAATACAGAGTGTTGCTGCTTTTCACACACAGATGTTCTGAGTCATTGTGTGCGTGTGTGTGCGCGTGTGTGTACGTTTTGGGTCCCAACGGAGCCTTTAGCAAGAGCTCTTGTTTCCCCCCTAACACAAATCCCCTTTTCTTTCAAATGTAATTGTCGTTAATGATATCTTTAACAAAAAAATAATAATAATTTACTCTGGGTTTAATTTAAAAAAAAAAAAGATATACATTTATTTTAAACCCAGAGTAAAATTATAATTTTTTTTTAAAGGTATTGTTAACCACACTTACATTTGAAAGAAAAGGGGATTTGTTTTGGGGGGGGGGGGGAACTACATCCAATAAGGTATTGGTCTCCCTGTCGCAGGGAATGGGTTAACGCTGACCCTCTGTATCTCTGCAGGTAAATGGTTTGTGAGCACAGGGAAGGACAACCTGCTGAATGCCTGGAGGACGCCATATGGAGCCAGCATCTTCCAGGTGAGGGAGCGACGCTCTGCGTGGATGGGTTAATGGGGTTGACGCTCTACGGAGACAGGCTAAAAATGAGGGCGATGCTCTATGGGGACAGGCTAATGGGGGCGACACTATGGGGACGGGCTAATGGGGACGACACTCTGTGGGGAGGGGCTAATGGGGGGCGACGTTCTGCGGAGACAGGCTAATGGGAGCGACACCCGGGACGGGCTAATGGGGGCAACGTTCTGCACGAGACGGACTAGTGGGAGCGACGCTGCGGGGACGGACTAATGACGATGGCGGTCTGCTGGGACGTGCTCATGGGTGTGACGCTATACGGAAGCGACACTGCGAGGATGGGCTAGAGGGGGAGACGCACTGCGGAAACTATGCTCTGTGGGGATGGGTTCATGGGGGTGATGCTCTGCGGGGACGGGCTAATGGGAGTGACGGTTTGCGGGGACGGGCTAATAGGGTTGATGATCTATGGGAATGGGCTAATGGGAGCGACACTGTGCTGGGATGGACTAATTGGGGCGATGCTCTGCGGAAACGGGCTAAGAATGGGGGTGACTCTGCGGCGATGTGGTTCAAGTGGCTACCAGGCTATGCAGACCCCTCACTCCTCTCCTCTCTCCCTCCAGTCTAAAGAGTCTTCGTCCGTCCTGAGCTGTGACGTCTCCACTGATGACCAATTCATTGTCACTGGCTCCGGAGATAAGAAAGCCACAGTGTACGAGGTCATCTACTGAGGCCCCGGCTGCCGTGACCCACCACCCCCACCCCCAGGGTCCCCCTCCCTCAGCACGGACCCTCGGGGCGAGCCCTGTCCCTCGGGTAGTTCTGGTTTTAGGTGTATATTTTATCTGTATGGGGCAGCGTGTATTTAATAATAAAACAGGAGAAAATAATGTCCGTGTCTGACTGTGACTGGGGAAGAGTGTCGGCTGGGTGCGCAGGGCACATGGAGGTGGGAAGAGGTATAGATATGGGGGCAGGGGGAGTTGGGAGCACAGAGGGTGGGGGGGGGAGAGAGGAGAGACGCATATGGAAGGGAACATACAGGGGGGAGGAGTGGGTCGGGGGGGGACATACAGGGTGAAATGGGGGAGAAAATGACACATGGAGGGAAGAGGAGAAATGCAGGGGGTGGAGTGGGATTAAGGGAGAGAGGGTCACATGGGTGAGCAGGGAGGGTGATCAGGCATGGTTGGGGAGGGTTTGGGGGTATGGTATATCTGGAGCAGGTTCTAATGCATTGGAGGCCTCTGGCAGCCACAGGGTTTAGATTAACTTGACATGTTTTAAAACGTAGGCAAAAAAATATGATATAACTCTCATTCAGTGAAGGAAGGAACACTGCAGTGATCCTGATGATCAGGGCAGGCACCAACTTCAAATAACCCCCCCAAAAAAAGATTTGCATCAATAATTGGCGAAAAAACAAGAAAAGAGAAACTGCAGGTGTTCCATAGCTTCAGTCCCACTGAGACGCATCAAGAAATCTTGTCCCACTTTAAAATCCCCTTCACTTTCTCCATCTTCCTTCAATGTTCTCCATCATCCCCAGCGGCTTTCCAATCCCAAAGGAATACTTTTTAATGACGTCCGCCATCACATCACTGACTCCTCTGGCAGCCAAGAGGTTACATTTGGAGCTGCTCCCATGCAGGAAGCTAGCTGGGCCTGATCCCTCTTGCTGGCTCTGCAGTCTGCAATAGTGTTAAGGTGGCACCTGTGTATTAGGTATAAATCATATTATACAAACTCTGCGAGCTCAATCAATCCAAATACATATTATATGTTTACGTGCTTAATAGTAACAACTGGAGTGCTACTGGGCTATACAGTGGTGTGAAAAAGAAAGTACACCCTCTTTGAATTCTATGGTTTTACATATCAGGACATAACAATCATCTGTTCTTTAGTAGGTCTTAAAATTTGGTAAATACAACCTCAGATGAACAACAGCACATGACATATTACACCGTATCATGATTTATTTAACAAAAATACAGCCAAAATGGAGAAGCTATGTGTGAAAAACTAAGAACACACTGCTTCCATAGGAATTAAGATGCTAAGTAGCAGACAGGTGCTGCTAATCAAATGCCCTTGATTAATTGATCATCAGCAAGTGTGACCACCTCTATAAAAGCCGAAGTTTTAGCAGTTTGCTGGTCTGGAGCATTCAGGTGTGTGTTAACACAATGCCAAGGAGGAAAGACCTTAGCAATGATCTTAGAGAAGCAATTGTTGCTGCCCATCAATCTGGGAAGGGTTATAAGGCCATTTCCAAACAATTTAAAGTCCATCATTCTACAGTGAGAAAGATTATTCAAAAGTGGAAAACATTCAAGACAGTTGCCAATCTTCCCAGGAGTGGACGCCCCAGCAAATTCACCCCAAGGTCAGACCGTGCAATGCTCAGAGAAATTGCAAAAAAAAACAAGAGTTACATCTCAGACTCTACAGGCCTCAGTTAGCATGTTAAATGTTAAAGTTCATGACAGTACAATTAGAAAAAGACTGAACAAGTATGGTTTGTTTGGAAGGGTTGCCAGAAGAAAGCCTCTTCTCTCGAAAAAGAACATGGCAGCACGGCTTAGGTTTGCAAAGTTGCATCTGAACAAACCACAAGACTTCTGGAACAATGTCCTTTGGACAGACGAGACCAAAGTGGTGATGTTTGGCCATAATGCACAGCGCCACGTTTGGCCAAAACCAAACACAGCATATCAGCACAAACACCTCATACCAACTGTCAGGCACGGTGGTAGAGGGGTGATGATTTGGGCTTGTTTTGCAGCCACAGGACCTGGGAACCTTGCAGTCATTGAGTCGACCATGAACTCCTCTGTATACCAAAGTATTCTAGAGTCAAATGTGAGGCCATCTGTCCGACAGCTAAAGCTTGACCGAAATTGCAGATTGAAGATTTTCAAATGCAACAGGACAATGATCCCAAGCACACCAGCAAATCTACAACAGAATGGCTGAAAAAGAAAAGAATCAAGGTGTTGCAATGGCCCAGTCAAAGTCCAGACCTCAACCCGATTGAAATGCTGTGGCTGGACCTTAAGAGAGCTGTGCATAAACAAATGCCCACAAACCTCAATGAACTGAAGCAACGTTGTAAAGAAGAGTGGGCCAAAATTCCTCCACAGTGATGTGAGAGACTGATAAAGTCATACAGAAAACGATTACTTTGTTATTGCTGCTAAAGGTGGTTCTACAAGCTATTGAATCATAAGGTATACTTAGTTTTTCACACATGGCTTCTCCATTTTGGCTTTATTTTTTGTTAAATAAATCATGACACGGTGTAATATGTCATGTGTTGTTGTTCATCTGAGGTTGTATTTACCTAATTTTAAGACTTGCTAAGGAGCAGATGATCGTTATGTCCTGATATGTAAAACCATAGAATTCAAAGAGGGTGTACTTTCTTTTTCACACCACTGTATATATATCTAATCTATGTATATCATCTTCAGCCCTTGTTCCAATGCTGGGTGAAGGTGTCCCCAAGGATATATAGCTATATCCAGGTCTGCCGGTGAGTGGGGGGGGGGGGGGGGGGGAGAACAGGCACAAGTGTCCCGAGCCAGATGGCTGTGGGGGCCAGCCTGCCTGGTTCCGGTCCTCTCGTTGCCACTGGGCACCGGCTCTCCCCCAGCTGTGGGCTTTCCTCACTGACATGAGTGCTGTCCCATGCTGAGCCTCTGATGGCTCGCGCCGGAAGCAAGCTTGGCCCAGCTTCCAGCGCACACCGGCATGAGCGAGAGGCCTGGGGAGCACTGCTGTCAGAGGCTCGGCGTGGGACAGCGTCAGTGAGGGAGGCCTGCAGCTGAGGTAAGCTGGGGCCCTGCGGCAACGAGAGGACCAGCAGCCGGGCAAAGAACTTGGGGGATGCCAGCAGCAGCTGGGTGAGAGCCTGGGCAGCAGAGGCCTGAGACCATCCCCAAGGTAGGTAAAGTCTATGTTTTGTATTTATTTGGTGGGATGTTTTTTTTTTTTTGTGAGGGGTGGGGGGGGGTTGGTTGTATGTATTTGGGGGTTGGGGGGGTTGTATGTATTTGGGGGGGTTGTATGCATTTAGTGGTAGGGGGGGTTGTATGTATTTGGGGGGGGTTGGTTGTATGTGTTGGGGGGGTTGTATGTATTTAGGGGTAGGGGGGTTGTGTGTATTTGGGGGGGTTGGTTGTATGTATTTGGGGGTTGGGGGGGGTTGTATGTATTTGGGGGTTGGGGGAGTTGTATGTATTTGGGGGGTTTGATTGTATGTTTTTGGGGCTTGTATGTATTTGGGGGGGTGTTTTTTAATGTATTTGGGGGGGCAGGGGATGTATTTTGGGGGTGGTAGTTTTTCGGTATGTATTTTGTGGTGGGGATTGTGTGTGTGGGGCTGGGGGGGGGGGGACAGGATATGAGTGAGAGTGGAGTAATTGATGATGGGGGAGGGGGGGCGTAAGAGTGAGACGGAGGGGATAGAAATACACGGGCCCCTGCAGCCCAGTCTATATCTATATCCTGGGTGAGGTCTTCATCCACCAAGAGTGGATTGATCAAGGGGGTTTGTGTGTAGTTGTGTGTCGTTTTTATTCCCCCTTCACATCCTAATTGCAAACTTGATAGTGTGTGTCTCCCAGTAACTCTGCTCCCCAGCCCCTGGTTATGAATCTTAGAGCTCTTGATAGCAGAACAATTAGTGACACTGAGAATAACCCAGAGCCACCTTAAGTCTGCCCCCCTCTATCCCCCGCAGGGCTCCTGTGTGACCCCCCCCATCCCCCACATTGGCTGCAGCTGCCTGCCTGTCTCAGCCCATCAGCTGAGAGATCCCCACGAGGGGCTCTGATGTCATTGATGTCATTTGTCCAATCAGAAAAGAAGCAGCAGCGAACCTGCACACAAAAGCATCAAGGGCGGCCGGAGCAAGGGATGCTGGGAGTTGTAGTCTCACACAATGAGCAGGCGCTGATGTACAAGCTGAGTTTCCCATAACCCCTTCACTGCCAAGCAGGGCTATAACCACGCTGAGATATAATAATATGCGGAGATACCATGTACAGTGATGCCAGTCTGCGCGCAATTATAACACGCAGGGACCGGTCTTGCGCCTCCCTTTGACTCTGAAGGGGTTGGGTTATTTTCATAGAGTGACAGTACTGTGTCTACTTTATTTATTTATAAAATGTTTTACCAGAAAGTAATACATTGAGTTACCTCTCGTTTTTCAAGTATGTCCTGGGCAAAGATAGAGTTACATCAGCAGTATATTGTAGCCGCCTTCTATACACTGGTATTTTCTGTGATGACGGGGTTAACTATCCAGAAGCGGAGGATGGCGGCTGCCCAGCCGGAAACTACATCTCCCACAATGCCCTGCCCGCTGGGTGTCTGCAACTGTCAATCAAAGTAACGTGGGCTCTCTTCCCTCCCTCCCCCCCTCTCTCTCTCTCACACCCTGTCCTCCTGCTGTAAATAAGACACATTGCTCTCTGAAGCTGCCTCACCCTGAAAGGCTCAGCTCTCTGCTCATTAACCACTGCACATTATGGCCTGCGCCCACCCCCTCCCTTTAACCCATTGCGGGCCAGAGTGGCACGTCTGGCTCTCAAGGGGTTAATGACGCAGTGCCACACACATTAAAATGACAATATATATTTATTAATAAAAAATTTACAAAAAACATAAACCACCTATGCCGTTCCCCCGTAATTCAAGATATGCTTTGCAAATCCAGGCCTCAAAGAGAATTATGAATACCCCTGTAACGGATATCACACGGTATACAGCAAACAGGTCTTTTGTGAAGCGCTGACAGACGTGTTGACGAAGGCAGCCATCTTTAAAAGGTCCCAGAAAAAAAAAATTATGTCGATATTTCTTCTAAGCAGAAAACTGTGGGGGAGGAGCAGGTTTGGAAAAGAAGGGGGGGGAATTAAACTAATTTTGCAAGAGAGTAATAATCCGCTGATGTTTCTCTGGTGCTCAGGCACCGTCCACATGCGGCACAGAAAGGGTTAAAAAAAAAAAAAGCTGTCGCGAAAATGTCCCCAGGAGACAGAGAAGTCTGAATATTTCATGCGGCCTCATCTTTTGTGAATGAAAGTGTTTGCTGCCAGTTGCAGGGCAAAGGAACAGCGTGGGAGGAATAAAGATGGCAGGAACCTGAACCACTTCAGTGCCACAGGGGGACCTGTAACGCATCGCTTTGTGTTATTATATCACTCTGTGTTATATCACTCGCTGTGTTACTATATCGCTCTGTTATATCCCTGAGTGTTATATGCTCGCTGTGTTATTATATCGCTCTGTTATATCCCTGAGTGTTATATCGCTCGCTGTGTTATTATATCGCTCTGTTATATCCCTGAGTGTTATATTGCTCGCTGTGTTATTATATCGCTCTGTTATATCCCTGAGTGTTATATGCTCGCTGTGTTATTATATCGCTCTGTTATATCCCTGAGTGTTATATCCCTCGCTGTGTTATTATATCGCTCTGTTATATCCCTGAGTGTTATATGCTCGCTGTGTTATTATATCGCTCTGTGTTATTATATCGCTCTGTTATATCCCTGTGTTATATCGCTCGCTGTGTTATTATATCGCTCTGTTATATCCCTTTGTGTTATATCACTCTGAGGGGGCGATTCACTAAGCAGGGAGCTTTTGCGCCCGATTGGGACATTTTTAATCCCACGATAAAAAATGAAGCCAGTCGCGGGATTCACTAAGAAGTGAAGCGCATTTGGTTAGGTGCGGGCAAAAACATGCCGATCGCGCGAGCTGTTTTTTTGCCCCCCTGCTATTGTGCTTAAAAATCTAAAGCGTGATAGCTGTTTGGAAAAAAAAAAAAGCAGCCTGTAAGAGCTGTATGGAGACACTGTGTCTCCATGCATGGCTCTTACAGGCGATCGTACTGTAAACATATATATTTTAATAATAGTGTACATGTGCAGGGGGTCTCCTGAGCTGTACCACATCGGTTTTAGCCTCGGGGACCCCTTACTTCATGAGATACAGGCCCCGTTATGGGGTGCTGGTATCCCCTGTGCTTTTCAATCTCCCTCGTCACGTGACCAGGGGATTTAAATCCTGCAGGGGGATACCAGCACCCCATAACGGGGCCATGAAGTAGGGGGTCGCCTGAGGCTGAAACCGATGCAGTTCAGCTCAGGAGACTCCCTGCTCATCTACACTAGTATTAAAACACACATATCAATAAAATATAATTCCTTACAGTAGCGGCTAGCCGTTATGGTAATGAAGCTGCATGAATATAATTTTTATTAATAGTATGCGGGAGCAGGGGGTCTCCTGAGCTGAACCGCTTTGATTTCAGCCTCGGGGACCCCCTGCTTCCCGAGTTACAGGCCCAGATATGGGGTGCTGGTATCTCCTCCATTATTTAAATGTCCCGCGTCATGTGACGCGGACGCTTTAAAAATGGCGGCGACACTGGCATCCAATGCCCCATACCGGGGCCTGTAACACGGGAAGCAGGGGGTCCCTGAGCCAGGAATCAAAGCGGTTCAGCTCAGGAGACCCCCTGCTCCCGCACACTATTAAAAAAAATACATTAAACCAGCTTCATTACCTTAGCCAGCGACTAGCCGCTAAGGCAATAAAGGGGTTAAGGCCCAATAGCAGCTTTATTGGTGGCAACTGCCCCGAATAAACCTTGCAATATGTGCTACCCACCCACCCCCCGTGCCCCCAACAACCCCTATACGCCCCTAACATACATTACATTTTTTTTTTTAAAGCATAGGAATGTTACTATAGGCCGGCGAGGGCACCTCGGGTTGTCCCCACGGGTGTCCGGGGGCCCTCGGGTGGTCCCCGCTGGCCTGCGGTACCAATCCTGTACTTTAAAAAAAAAAAAACGGGAAATAAATAAACCCCCTCTAACACATACAGTACAGTAATGGGCAAAATTTATATTATCCAGATATGGATAATAGTGCATTTGCCCATTTAAAATAAAACATTAAGTTGCAGAAATAAAATAAATAAAACTTACACTCACCCCTGCCAGGCTGCCACGATGAAGGCCGTCCTCATCCTCATCACCATCCATGTCCTCCGTTGTCACAATCTAATGTCCCCTAACCCCTTAATCACCTTAGCGGTTATTAACGATATAATAATTAAGGGGTTAACCCAACCTATCCCACTACCCACCCAGGAGGCCTAACCACCCTCCCCAGGCAACTACCCCCACCCTTCACCCATTCATTGGCACAGTGTGTATGTACATCATGCTCATATAATATGGGCATGATTTACCACTACAGCAAGAAATGGTGAAGGAATACATTAGATCTTGTTTGTGATTGTTTTTTTTTAGGTTGACCATTGACTGGCATAGTGTTAAATCATGATGAACCCACTGTGCCATTCAATTGTTTGATTGGCATTAGTAATGTGTTCATTTTTCAATGTAATATTGTTTTATTTGGACCTGTTTTTTTATTCCTTTGCCATTTCTTGCTATAGTGGTAAATCATGCCCATATTATATGGGCATGATGTACCCACTGTACCAATGAATGGGTGAAGGGTGGTGGTAGTTTCCTGGGGAGGGTGGTTAGGCCTCCTGGGTGTGTAGTGGGGGAGGGTGGGTTAACCCCTTAATTACTAGAGTGGTTAATAACCGGTAAGGTGATTAGGGGGTTAGGGGACATTAGATTGTATTTGTGATTGTACTGCATTGTTTGCAACGGAGGACATGGACGGTGATAAGGACAGCCTTCATCATGGCAGCCTGGCAGGGGTGAGTGCAATTTTTATTTATTTTATTACTGCAGCTTAATGTTTTATTTGTAATGGACAAATGCACTATTATCCATATCTGGAAAATAGTAATGTTGACCATTAATGTATTGTATGTGTTAGGGGGCGGGAGGTGTATTTATTTCAAAGTATTCCCTGTTATGTTTTTTTGGCCACACGATTGGTACCGCAGGCCAGCGGAGACCCTCAGACTCCTGCGGGGATCACCCGAGGGCCCCGGATCCCACGGGGATCACCCGGGGACACCCGCCGGCCTGTTGTATTAATTGTGTGGTGAAAAAAAAGGTAAACAATGATTTTATTCATGGCTCCATTTCTTTTGCGCCAGCCTTTAGCTGGTGCAAAAATCTGGCGTGCTTTTAAAGTACGATTCACTTATCACTTCTTAGTGAATCGCGGTGACTGGCAAAAAATGGCACGTTTGCCGTTTTTTGCCTGATCAGACGTATTTTTTTTCTTAGTGAATCGCGCAGCAGGCAGTATCGGTCTTAAAAGCCATTTATCGTCCTTAAAAGCAGTTATCACTGCTTAGGGAATCGCTCCCCAAGTGGTTATATCTGCGTATTAATATACCGGCATGTTATTATATCTCTGTTATTTTATCGCCCTGTATGAGATATATATATATATATATATATATATATATATATATATATCTTTGTGTGATATTCTGCGCATTCACCATTGCAGAGGGGATTGAATGGGAGGGTCCTTATATGACCAGGAAACATGTAATCCAATTATACGAATGTGAGGCACTATTCTAGTTACCAGTCTCCCCTATGCAAATCAGGAGCAAAACCAGTGTGAACAACAGAACTTGATTTATCAAAGGAAACCCATTTAAAGCAATTGGAGTGTTTTCTTTTATAAATCATAGGGACACACACACACACACACACACACACACACACACACACACACACACACACACACACACACACACACACACACACACACACACACACACACACACACACACACACACACACTGTAATTATATAGTACATTGCCTCTGTCAGTGAAGAGGTGAAAAGTCCTGCACTAAAGCTGTCCCCTTCATACCCCCTGCAGCTTTCCCTGGCAGTGAAGCGGTTAAGATATTCAGCCTTTACTGCCAGTGATTAAGCAGGAGGTTTGGGTAGGCACGGCCAGGGCTGAGGATTCCTTGGCACAACCTGGCAGCTTAATTGCTCTGCGCTGCCAGCCAGGGTAGAGAGCTCGGCCACCTAACCACTTTTATATCCTTGCATCGGGAGGGAGAAGGTATGGGGAAAGCTTGGAGTGGGGAAATCACGCCTGTGATTTCTGATATGGGAGCCAGTAGAGTGTAAGCTCTTCAAGCAAGATATCAATCCTGTGTATTGTATGCCTTGTATTATTACCTCTATGTTGTGTATTCAATTTGTAAGCTCTTTGGGCCAAGTCATGATCTCACCCCATGTGTACTTGTATACCTCGTATTATTACTCCCATGTGCTGTCTCTTAGATTGTATGCTCTTCAGTCTTTCCTCAATGTACACGGTTTTCATCCCTGTGTCACATTTGATTGCAAGCTCTTGAGCAGCAATCCCTTTTCTGCTCTCCTGTACAACAATACTGAACATCGGGATAGCGGCACCTGTAATATTTGTCTGTATCTGCCTACAAACTCAAAGGCCCACTGCCCACTTTTAAAATGGTGACCCTTTCCCAGAATAGCAATACTGTTCATTGCCAAATACGGATCATATCCATGTGCACGATTCAACCAACCAGAATTTGTGTTACCTTTCTGTTTCCAGGGGTCCCCCATCCCCTCCAAATATATTCCCGGAGCCAGCAGCCATCACCCTGTGTCACACTATTCAACCCACAAAAGCACAGATTTTGAGCAGGCATTGTAACGCTTTATTGAAAAAGGCACAGTCTCGCTCTCCACACTTAATATTATAATCAACAGGTTCAATGATCGGACACAAAATAAAGGCAAAAAAATAGGGGAAAAGAAAACCCAAAGCTTTTCTACATGACTATGTACAAAGCACAAACCTGGGCATGGGACACACTACCTTACAGAAATCTATTCCCCCTCTCCCCCAATTATTTTTTCAACCCCATCGCTGCCAGAAGATCCTTCGGCAGAGAGGGAGTTAAATTTTTTTTTTTTTTAAAGCCTCCCCCGCCTTAGATTTAAACGATTAAGAGTCAATGATTGTGACCCTTTCACTGCCGCAGGGGCAGGAGGTTAAATTGCTTGTCCTACTTAAGCACACTAAGTGCTGATGGAAGTAAAGATTTAGGACCAAATCCGCTAAGCAGTGCTGTTCCACACACCTTACGTCCTGACTTGAATGTCCCATAAAGGTGTCTTCTTGTGCCGGATGGCGTCTTATGGAATTGCAACACTTAGTAAATGTGGGCCTTAACCCTTTCCTTACTCCCCAGTGCGTGGCAGGCCCCACTGGCAGCGAACGGGTTAAAAAAAGAAAAAGAAATGTTGTTTATGAAAAACTCCGCCTCACCCTCCCCACCCCCCATCCAGATACCTGCTTGGAATTTTGAAGAGGGTGTTTAAAAATGGCTGCCATTTTCTTATGCAGGAAATATTGACCCCCCCACCCACAGCCAACCAAGTAAAAGCAAAGCAGAAAAAAGCCCTGCGCTGCACATGGGACGCAGGAGGCGGAGTCCCTGAACTATTCCACCCCTCTGTCCTATCGGCCTTTTCTCCTGACCCCCAGTTATGCAGGGCCAGTATGGAGGGCTGTACAAATGCGTCTAAGGTCGCTCAGCTCTTCTATTGCGTTCCTCCGATAGAGGGCTCTGTGATGTGCTGCAGGTCCCTCGCCAATGTGGTACTCCATCCTACTTTAGTCTTCTAAACTTCAGGACATCTGTGGGAGGCAGAACAGGGGCAAGGAGGGGACAAACACACCGTGTGCACTGGGCTGATAATATATGTGGGACAGGAAATGTTGTGCTTTAAGTATGCTGTTAAAATAAGGGCCGACTGTATATTTATATATTTATTTGGACCAAGGGGGACACACTCAAATTGTACACTTGAAATGGATTGTTATTTAACCCCTTCGCTGCCTGATCCTTGCTTTCTTAACCCCATGGCTGCCAGAGAAACCTGCAATGCATTGCATGTTCGTACAATGTGTCGCAGGCCCCTCTGGGTCGCTCACGGGTTCAAGCTGCACCGCACCTCAAAAAATCGGTCTCTCTCACCCCCCACAACCTCCACCACCTCTCCTCCCTGTTTAATCGGATTTGTCCCCATCGTCGTCAGGCCGTGGGTCCCCGTCGTGGCCGTTCTTGTCTTCCTTGGGGAGGTGGCCCTGTGAGCCCAGCGCAGAGAGTGAGAGAAGGCCGCTGCTGGCGCTGACAGGCAGGGAGGGGGCCTGCAGGCCGACGGGCAGAGGGGTCAGAGGGAGGGCCAGGGCCTGGAGCTGGGACAGCTGATGCACCTGAAGCTGCTGCTGTAGAGAAGGGAGGAGGGCGAGGAGGAGGGGGAGGGGGGGAGGAGAGGAGAAACATGTCAGACAGGACTGTGGCCCCTTCCTCTGCTTTAACCCTTTCACTGCCAAAGAGGCAATGCACTGAAAAATCAAAGGGTGACACAGACAGATGGGACATGAAGTCGGGGCCTCCCAGTGCAGGGTGACACAGACAGGAGGGACCTATGACCCATGGAGTCTGTCCCTCCCAGTGCAGGGTGACACAGTGACAGACGGATGGGACCTTTGGGACATGAAATCTGTCCCTCCCAACTCAGGGTGACACAGAGAAGAAAACCTATGGCTATAGAGTCCGTCTCTCCTCAAGGTGACAAAGTGGCCCTCACAGTGTCCCTCCAACCATAGTGACAGTGACACAGCCAGAAGGTATTGAGTGTAAAGAGATTTGTGACAGGGTGTACTGCATGCTGTTTATTGCAGATGTTACATAGCCGGTTATGACACCGTTCCCCTCCCCACTTCCCTCCCCCTCTCCAGTGCAGCCCCCCGGAGCTGTGTCACACGCTCAGAAATAGGGCGCCCCTACAGCGCTCTCACGTACACGGATGATGGAGTTCAACTCCGGAGCAGTCACTTGCTTTGCCCGTTCGATGGCTCCCAGGACCTGCTGCTGGTGCTGTGGAGAGACCAGGGGTCAGGTGTAATCTGTGCCAACGGCGGGTGACGTGAGCCATCATAGGTCATAAAATGTATCAGGAAAGACTGCAGGACCTCAACAAGTACAACTTGGAGGAAGGGAGATCTGATTGAAACTTTCAAATATATCAAGGGTTACAACCAGGTGTAGGAGGGCAGTATATTTTAGAGAGAGCGCTGTCGCTAGAACACAAGGTCACGCTCTGAAGCTGGAGGGTTCGGGCTAAGGGGAAATGTGAGGAAGTACTTCATGGAAAGGGCGGTAGATCTGTGGAATAACCTCCCCACAGAGGTGGTAGGGGCTAATACAGTAAGGGAATTCATACATGCTATCCTAAATATCAAAAGAAAGCCAAGGAGCGCGTAGGGTCTAAGGCAGGGGTGGCAAACTCCAGTTCAAGGGCCACCAGCAGGTCAGTCATTGACTGAGCCACCTGTGCTGAAGCAGGGATCTTTAAAGCCTGACCTGTTGGTGGCCATTGTGGACTGGAGTTGGCCACTTCTGGTGTAAGGGTAGGTCCCCGCTGCAGCCAGCGGCGTGCGCCTCTCACCAGCTAGAAGTCCTTGATGACTCCTCACTTCCTGGCTCACTGCAATACTGTGACGCGCCAGCCAGCCGGGGGATACAACAGGATTGTGTTCCTGTGCGGCGACGCGTCACATGGTGTGCCAGTGAGCCAATGAAGTGGGGAGATCGCCGGCAGCCTGACATGAACAGGGGAGGGGGTGGATCCTTCCTCAAGTGCACAACACACACAACATATTAACACACACACACCATCAACATGCTATGCGGATCCTTCACTTGGAACAGAAAATGTGCGACATGGCCGCCCCCCCCCCCCCATAATCATGGCCGCGCCCACCCGACCCATTTTGGCCACAAACCCCCACGCCTAAAAAAAAGCTGCCTACAGACTGCGGTGAGGCGCCGTGCACGTGCCGCGAGGACGCAAGGCGGGCATGCAGCGGGACCTTAGCCTAATGTTTTACAGTCGATAGGAAAATGAGCAGAATGGGTGGGTCAAGTGGTTCAACTTCTATGTTTCTCTCTAAAATATAATCATCGCCGACCCCCCTTTCCCCCCCCCCCCCCCCCGATAGCGCGGCCTCCTCCCATGCAGAGCAAACTTACCTCCTGTGACAGATACGGCAGCACCTGAGCACAGATTCCATTTAACCGCTTGACGATCTCGGCCTGACAGAGATGAGAGGTTACAGCGTCAAATGGCAGAACACTTCGGTAATCTTATTATCGAACACGCGCTTCATTTGGCCGAAATAACGCAAACTGAAGAACTCGTTCATTTAGGAGAAAGGCTACGTAGGTAGAACATGTGGAATTTGTATCAAGGGTTGCAAATGAAGCATGGCTCCAACAGGTGAAAATTGGGTTCTATTAACCCTGCGTCAATGTATTAAGATAGGGGCGCTCAACTCCAGTCCTCAAGCCTCCCCAACAGGTCAGGTTTTCAGGATATCCCAGCTTCAGGACAGGCGGCTCAATCAAAGCCACCTGTGCTGAAGCAGGGACTGGTTGAGCCACCGTGCTGAAGCAGGAATATCCTGAAAACCTGACCAGATAGGGGGGGTGGGGGGGGTTTGAGGGCTGGAGTTGAGCACCCCCTGTACTAAGGCGCTTCGCCCCAACTTGCTCCACGTCCGCCATGAACGTTTTTGGGGAGTGGTTATAGGAGCCCAGGGCGGAGTCAGTGCAATATTATAATGAGATGCATCAAAATCAGGTTCAGTTTAACTCTTTGCGTCAAATTAATATGGCAGGTTTAAGTAGCAGTAATCTCCATGCCGGAGACCTGCCCTACACGTAAAAAGATTAAACAGGATTAATACATACATCGGACACAAACTGAAGCAGATAGAAATGTTTGCCCTGCATTTTGGAATAAATGGCATGATTTTGACCTAGCCCCCATACTGACTTGCTTTGGTTGAATAATTTTTTTTAAAATTTTTTTTACTCGTTTTTGCAATATAACAAACATAAAAAGGCCTTATTTCATAATTTAAGGTTTGGTTGTTGGCTTTGCCCTGCAGAACTTATTCTGAGGCAAAAAGAACAGTTTCTCACCTGTTTGTGCATTTCGATATTCAGTCCGTATGACATCTCATAGTACTGAGGAGGAAAGCACAGTGCCAGGTTAGTAGGAGAGAGGCACTCAAGGAGTTAATGCAGGACAATATGTGCAGACTGACACATGATAAAATGTTTAAGACAGAGTCTGTATTTACAAATTCCTTATTCCTGCTGGTTTGGTTCTTAGGCAGGAATGTCTAAAACATCCTCTGGCTATGCACAGCTCCCATAACCCTGGCTATGAACACAGGATCCCACAGCAGCGCTTCGGGGCAGTCTGACTACTCAATGAACTTGGGATGCGGATCCAGATGCACGGAACCCATTTCATCTGTCTAAATCTGCTGCAATTTTAATTTAAAAAATGTGAGTTTATTCCCAGTCTAAGCTTTTTACACTCACCATGTGGCAAATCCTTTTACACCCCCCCCCCCCCCCTTCCCAAACAGGACAGCAGAATAGAGCAAAGAGGCAGAATGGTGCAGCTAGGATCCCACTCCAGAGGTGGCTGCTAAAATGTTTCTGGTGTATATTTGGGATTAAAGTTGCTCAAAAGAACAATTGACCGTTCTGTCTGTAAAGGGTATCAACATTATGACACCCTATCATTGGGTTACCTCATCATTATGACAGTATTCCACCCCAGTGGTGGCTGTGTAAAACCCCTCCCAGTGGAATTGTAAAGTGCATACATTGTGCAGGCTCTTCTGGATGTGAAACTGTTAACAGATGTTTTCCTTTGCTCCTCTGTCTGGGAAGCAGCCCCCTCCCCTCCCCTGAGCCTGACCTCTTTGTGCTTACAAGTCCCACAAAGATTTTTCAGCAGATTTACACCCTGCTCTGGCCCTCTATTCCCCCCCCCCCCTTCCTCCCCTCTCCCTGCTGGTCCTGTAACAAGCAGCTGTCTGGCACAGTGAATGAAAGGGATAAACCCTCAGGAGGGGGATTAGCCAGGAGACCTGCAGAGAGGGAAAGGGGGGGGGAGGGGGGTTATTTTTTGGCAGACACACTCCCCTATTCTACTAAACCTCCTGTTTTTGCCGCTTCCAAGTCTTGGAAAGCTCTTAAAAGTTGCTGCCACAAGGGCCGGCGATGCGTTCACTTCCAAATAACATGAAGGAGATGCAATGATGTTATTTGTTTCGTGGGCACATTTTGCGCCAAGTGGCGCAATAGGAATGTTACTGAATGTGCTATATACATACAGATTTGTTACCAAACAAGCAGAGAAAACACAGCCATCGGGACTGATGGATTCCTTCTGAGACACATTCACCAGTAGGTCCACGAACAAAAATGTTACATTATTTTGTAGGTGTTCCAATGGAATAATTTACAACTAAAAGCAAGTCAAAAAGGTGAATAAAGGGGAAATAAAATGAATTTGGAAAAGAGGGGGAAAAAATGGTAGTGTGTACATTGCACGGAATACCTACATGGGGACTCACAGTGGCTGCTTTGTTTGTTTATACTTAGAAATGTCACTGGTCTCTAGAGGTGGCATTTACGGGACGGGAAGGTTCATTACTCCACATATAACAGGAGAGTTTCCTTAGATTTCCTTGGGGGTTAATTCAGAACAGGAGGTGTTACCGCTCTCTGCTTAACCATCTGCAGCCAGCTCTTGGCAGCCACAATTAAAGAGCTAATTGCCCTGAACGGAGGAGTAACAAGCCCTCTCCAAGGAAAATGCAAGTCCACCTAAATTGTGCTCCAGTCCATTTGCTTTTAGAGGGGCCTGCTATGCCACATGTGAAGCCGTGTGTAGCAGGACCCTTTAACTGCGACGGTGCAACTGCTAAAAACCTCGCAGTGACTTTGTGTCTTGTAGAAATAGTGCCTGGAAATGATACACTTCTGGGGCGCTTAGAAATAGCAATTGCTGAAAATCGGGACTGGCCACTGAAACGTCACACTGGTGATGGCAGCTCCCCGGGGTTAAGAGTTTGGGTTTTAAAGCTGAGAAGTTACTAAAGTTATTTGTCAACAAATGACAAAACGGGTATGGCAGGCATTACATGGCTGAGTGTTTAACACAAAGCAGAGAGCTTAGCTGTGCAGATACTCCTGGCATTTAGAAGCCCCTGTGCGGTAGTAACTGTAGTGCAGTTGTAAATACTGATAGCTACCCCTCACATGTGCTCCCTGTAACTCCCCCCAAATCCCCACCCATGCATCAGTGCCCGTCCTGGTACGTACCATCACATAATGACGCTGCATTTCTGATTTCTCACTGGCCAGTTTATCGCACTCCAGCTTCAGGCTGAAAGGGAAACACAGATGTGAACAGAGGGGTCAGTGATGGAATAGCAGAGTGTGTAGTGACAAGGTGTGTGTGTGTGTGTTGAGAGAGTCGGTACTGGAAGTGTAGGCGGAAGATGCAGTGCAACAGTGATACAATGGTAGAACTGTGTGGGAGGTCAGAGCCGGAATATTAGAAGGAGCATGGCTGCATATAGGTGCTGTGACAGGAAGAGGTGTCTGATTACTATGGGCTTCTGTGGGGTGACAAACGTGCAGTGACAGCGGTGTGTGGGGTCCGCACTGGGACAGTAGACCACGATTGAGGCGCAGTGACAGACGTGTGTGTCTTGGGGTCAAGACAGGAATAGCAATGGACACTGCAGGACAGGAAAGACTGACAGAGCTGCCATCTGTGTGTCTTGGGGTCAGTACAGGCATAACACGTGACAGTGCAAGATGGAGGTGTAGTGAGAGCGGTGTGTGGAATAACAGAGTGCAAACACACAGGACAGAAGTGTAGCAGCAGAATGCCACGTGTGAGAGCAGTAGGGTGGTGCAGAGCCGTGCCCCCTCTTACCTGTGATATTGTGCCTGCAGCAACTGGAACTCATCTTTAATTCGATCGCATGAGTCGGAAGTTGTGAATTTGAGCTGCTGGGGCAGGTGAGAGGCGCCCTGGAGGGGCGAGAAAGGAGACAGATGAGACGGAGCAGACACCCTGATATCTTCATGCATTATAATTTCATTAGAAGGTGCCACCATACTCCGTAGCGCAGCATAGTAGGCGAGAAAATCGCATCATAAAATCAAACATTACAAGGTTATCTGATTCTCAGATTATAAGGAGAAGGCTCATGGTCCACAGAGCTTACAATTGAAAGGAAGAGGAGAAACATGGGGGTGTTACACAGGGTCCCCCAAATAACCGTATTATACAACCATTTGTAAATTGTGCTTACAGATGGGGTCTCAGGCCTCCACATATTGATCCTCTACGTAGGAAAACATATATATATACACATACAGAAATATGTACATATGTACGCACAAAAAATATATACACTTCACGTGTGTGTATAAACCCACACACACTATATACCCTAGGCCTCCTCACCGAGTGCCGGCTGCTGCTTTGAGGAAACATCATATCCCGCTCAGGCCCGGGCCCCGGCCTCACGTGATACTATACCCGGGCTCAGCGCTCCCAGCCCCGTTGTGTTGTGGCCGGGCTTGGCGGGCGTGGGCCTGCTCTGCTTGGGCTTAGCGGTGTTCCCTCGGTCTCAGGCCCCGGCCTCTCGTACAGCTCAGTCTGTGGATGTTCCTGTTCGGTGTCTCGCCCCCGGTCTCCGCCTCTATCCGCCGCGGCTCCTTTTGTTTAATGGCGGCTGCAGCTCAACAGATCAGGGGCTCCCCCTGCGGGCCAGAGAGAGTGTGTGTGTGTGTGTGTGTGTGTGTGTGTGTGTGTGTGTGTGTGTGTGTGTGTGTGTGTGTGTGTGTGTGTGTGTGTGTGTGTGTGTGTGTGTGTGTGTGTGTGTGTGTGTGTGTGTGTGTGTGTGTGTGTGTGTGTGTGTGTGTGTGTGTGTGTGTGTCACAACCCTCTCTAATAGCGTATCTGAGATCACATGCATCGTAAGAACCCCAACTCTCTCTAAGGCTGACTTCAGGGTACATGCTGCGGCCGCGAGCGTCCGTGTGCGCCTCCGCCGTGCGCTCTTGCAGCCCAGTGATCAGTGCCTTGGCTGCAGGAGATGGGTCGCAGCGTTTGGGGGGCGTGCCGAACGTGTCACAGAAGCTGCTTGACTGAATCAGCTCACGTGACGCGACTGCAGCCCCAAAAATCATTTTGGGTTGTAGTGGCAAAAAGTAGCAGCGTCAACGCTGTACTTTGCCGCCGGTGGAGTTTTCATTTTGAAAACTCCCACCGAACAACCCCAAATTGCGGCGTACATGCGCGCACGTCACATAGCATCAACCCTGAACTCGGCCTAATAGCGCATCTGAGATCACATGCATCGTAAGGAACCCCAACCCTCTCTAATAGCACGCCTGAGATCAGATGCATCGTATGGAACCCAAACCCTCTCTAATAGTGCGAGTGTAAATCAGATGCATTGTAAGGAACCCCAACTCTCTCTAATAGCGCGTCTGAGATCAGATGCATTGTAAGGAACCCCAACCCTCTCTAATAGTGCGAGTGTAAATCAGATGCAGTGTAAATTATTCTGTATTTGGTACAATTTTAAAATGACCTGAAAATTTCAGGGAACCATTTACCAAGGAGACTTAGAGCATGGTGGAATAAAACTGCTCTACATCGCTATTTACAGCATAAATTGATCCCGAGGGGTTTGAGGTTATAAACCTTCCACTCTTTTGATTTCAGTGATACTACGTACTGCGGTGGCTGGTCCAGCAAGCTCTCTAACTTCCCCTGCCATGTAAGTTCTAATAAGATGTAGACAGTGACAGTGACTATGGGGGTTTTCCTCTCCTCGTGCTTACTTTCTGAGTGACACGAGTGACAGGAGAGGTGGGGCATGTGCTGGGCCCTCCCTCTTTGAGGTTGAAGTTCAGCCCCTTAGGGGTGAGATCTTCAGTGAGTTCTAGCCTGCCCCTGCATGGAGTAGGATGTGTTGGAGAATATCTCCTCCCGGCTCGGAGTGGGACATGTTCTCAGCCCCTCATGGGCTGAACACATAGCATAATCTAGCTAGGCCTCACCATTACCCGCAGGCCAGTACCATCCAGAAGCCAGGGATCTACCCTATCAATTTGAGCATACGCTGCAATAACACCAGCTGTGGCTGCTGAAATAAAGAACATCCTCATTTGTACCTTTTGGCTCTGCTGCAGTCTGTATGGAGAGAGGTAGAGAGATTAAGGATTGTCAAAGCGGGGACCCCTTCAGGCACTGCTGATGCCCCCTATGTCTGGAGGTGCTGACACCACGAAGAGAAGAACCAGAGGGATCCCTAAAGGTCTCTGCCCTGTACCCCCACACCATCGCGGGAAAACTCATCTCTCCTGTACCCAGCAGGTAACCAGCACAACACAGGGCAGTCGTATAGCCATAATCTCCCAGAGGGGGGGGGGAGGGCACATGTGCTAGATAAGGGCTGTTCTATAGTGCGCGCTGGTGTGTGAGCGGGCGTGCATGTGGCGAGCGCGTTTCATTTAGATATTGCAGGTGGTGACACGGGCTGCCAGGGTGTGTGACTATGACATCACAGCGTTAGGGCGCGCTCTGATTGGCCTGCGGCTCGGCAGCAGCGCGAAAATATAATTTTCATTATACTTTCTCCTGTCTGCTGCGCCACCGCTCACGGCCGTGCGCGCGCGCCCCATCTATACAAACGGATGCCAAACACAGCCAACTATGATTGATGCGCGCGCGCGCACGGCGGAGGAATCGCGAGCACTATAGAACAAGCCTAAGTTAAAAGAAAGGTGGGAGACAACACTAAATACATGTTCATTGGAACTTCTCAATATCCTCATATTACATGATGAAACAGTCTTAGAAGAAGTCACTGCAAAAATTGAAATAATACAAAAGGAACTTGACTACTGATCAACAACAAATTAGTAAGATTGAGACTGATCTAGACAAATACGAAGAGGATATTGTTGCATTTAAAAAAAAAGAAATTTGCTACAGACCTAGTAGATTACAAAAATGACCTAGTCTACTAATGGCATAGAGGGATAAAAGGGGGTAAGGGGCATACAATACAATATTATACAATAGCACACCAACCCCCGCTCACTCTAATGGCCAACAAACATCACAAATTTACAGCAAACAACTTCTCAAATTTCTACTCATACTATTACTCTCTTTAGCAGTTGATATTGAACTTAACCCAGGCCCTCCCTTTTCAACACTGTCCCATACCCCTGAGAATACCCCCTTCAAATTCCAAAAAAGTTTATCTGTCGCCCATATAAATATCCGGAGCCTGCTGGCCAAACTGGATGAACTAAGGGCATGGTGCCTTATGCATCAACCCAAAGCCATCATTCTCACAGAAACATGAATACAGCAGGGCCCCTGGTATACGGCGGGTTCCGTTCCAGAGGCCCGGCGTATACTGAAAGCGGATCCGGCGATTTTCACTTCTGCGCATGTGCAAACCGGCATTTTTGCCGTTCTGCGCATGTGCAACCTATGGTATGCGCGCGCAACCTATGGTATGCGCGCGCAACCTGTGGTCTGCGCATGCGCGCTGGGCGCACCCGCCCGTTCTGCGCATGCGCGAGTTAGAAATCAAGATGGCGGCCCCCTTCTCGGTGCCGCCGTATGAGCGGATCGCCGAGAAGCGAGGTGCCGAGAAGGCGGGCCCTGCTGTAACTCCTAAAACTCCCGATGTAAATATCGCCATTCAGGGATACTCCATTTCTAGGAGAGATATGTCAAAGAGATTTGAGGAGGGGTGTTATTTTATATTGCAGACACCTTTCAATTTACACTGTTAAATTGTCCCTCAAGCCCACCCTCTTTTGAAATCCTAGTTGGCAAAATCTGCCTCCCCTTTTCTAAGCCTATCTTGGTTGCTGGCATCTACTGACCCCTAAAGCCCCTCTCCAGTCCCTGACTGATATCACCCAGTTTCTTGGATCAATTTCCTCTCTGAATGAGAAGAATGAGAGCTGTTAGTTCTTGGGGATTTCAACTTCAATTGGCTCAACCCTAAAACCACAAAATCCAGATACAACTCAAGTCACTTAACCTAACGCAACTGATTTCCCAACCCACACGGACAAACCTGAAATCTCACAACCATTCCTTGCTAGGCTGGATTCTCTCAAATCCCAGCAGAATCCAATCCTCTGGCATCCTTCCTGGCATTTTCAGTGACCATGCAATAGTGTACTGTGTAAGGAAAACTAAACCACCCCATCAAGCCCTAAAGTTCTCCTCACTAGAACATTTAGAAACTTTAACCCACAACAGTTTCTGGCTGACCTTACTAACTGCCCTTGGTAACGAATCGATTTAATTCCCGACCCTGATTCTGCACTCGACTATTTCCAATCCGAGTTCATAAAACTCTGTGATATTCATGCTCCACTACACAGAATAAGAGTACGGGGGGGCACCTTCCGTGGGTTACAACTGACCTTATTGCACTCTACAATTTCAGGGATGCCTTGTGGAAAAGCTACAAAGTAACTGGCACTACCAATGCTCTTAATCACTACAGATGGCTGCGGAACATGTGAACAAGGCAAACAAGACACGCAAAAGCACAGTATTACTGACAATCTTCACCAGAATACATCAAACCCAGCTAACTTCTGGAAGGTTATCTTATACTATATTAGTGAAAGCACTGTATGCCTGCCTGGATGTCCGGTGTCCCTAGGGGAAATCTCATTGGTCCCTTGGGCCGCCCCCGCACACCTCTCATTGGCCTGAGGCGGAGTGACGGGCCAAAGGACACACACACACAGTGTCACACACACACACACAGTGTCACACACACACACACAGTGTCACACACACACACACACACACACACAGTGTCACACACACACACACACACACACACACCTCACCCCCCCCCAAGCTCATCCCCCCCCCCCAAGCTCATCCCCCCCCCCCAAGCTCACACCCCCCCCCCAAGCTCACACCCCGGCGCCGCTACAGTCAGTGGAGCGAGCGCCCGGGACACAGCGGGGGAGCGGCCACAACACGCTGCCTCCCGCCTCACATCCACGTGGGAGCGGCCGCAGCATACCCACGGGCCTCGCCGCACGCTCCTCGGCACCGCCTCACCTCTCCCACCCCCCCTCACAGCAAAGCCCAGCCTACCCGGCGCCGCCTGCAACGCTCCTCGGCACCGCCGCCTCACCTCGAGGCGGAGGCCAGCGGGGGGGGGGGGGCTCCCGCCCTGCAGGAGGGACCCCACACATATCCCGTGCTGCTCACTCCCCCTCCACATGCCCCGTGCTGCTCACTCCCCCTCCACATGCCCCGTGCTGCTCACTCCCCCTCCACATGCCCCGTGCTGCTCACTCCCCCTCCCCCCTCCACATGCCCCGTGCTGCTCACTCCCCCTCCCCCCTCCACATGCCCCATGCTGCTCACTCCCCCTCCACATGCCCCGTGCTGCTCACTCCCCCTCCCCACTCCACATGCCCCGTGCTGCTCACTCCCCCTCCCCACTCCACATGCCCCGTGCTGCTCACTCCCCCTCCACATGCCCCGTGCTGCTCACTCCCCCTCCCCCCTCCACATGCCCCGTGCTGCTCACTCCTCCTCCCCCCTCCACATGCCCCGTGCTGCTCACTCCCCCTCCACATGCCCCGTGCTGCTCACTCCCCCTCCACATGCCCCGTGCTGCTCACTCCCCCTCCCCCCTCCACATGCCCCGTGCTGCTCACTCCCCCTCCCCCCTCCACATGCCCCGTGCTGCTCACTCCCCCTCCCCCCTCCACATGCCCCGTGCTGCTCACTCCCCCTCCCCCTCCACATGCCCCGTGCTGCTCACTCCCCCTCCCCCCTCCACATGCCCCGTGCTGCTCACTCCCCCTCCCCCCTCCACATGCCCCGTGCTGCTCACTCCCCCTCCCCCCTCCACATGCCCCGTGCTGCTCACTCCCCCTCCCCCCTCCACATGCCCCGTGCTGCTCACTCCCCCTCCCCCCTCCACATGCCCCGTGCTGCTCACTCCCCCTCCCCCCTCCACATGCCCCGTGCTGCTCACTCCCCCTCCCCCCTCCACATGCCCCGTGCTGCTCACTCCCCCTCCACATGCCCCGTGCTGCTCACCCCCCCTCCACATGCCCCGTGCTGCTCACCCCCCCTCCACATGCCCCCTGCTGCTCTCCCCCCCTCCACATGCCCTGTGCTGCTCTCCCCCCTCCACATGCCCCGTGCTGCTCTCCCTGCAGTTCCCCCCCCCCCACATGCCCTCTGTCCGGCTCCCGTCCTGCCCCTCCGTACCAGATGACTGCAGGGTCCGTCTCCCGGCCTGCACGAGGAAGATGCTGCCGACTGCAAGGTAAGCAGCTCCCCCCCCCCCCCCACACACATTCCTTCTTCTCCAGCCTGATCCCTCCGTACACACACACACACACACACACTATATATATCTCTATACATATATATATATAGTATATATATATAGTGGTTGACAAATCACCAAAAAATCTACTCGCCACACAAAAAAATCTACTCGCCACCTAGTACCAAACGTGGGCTGCTTGGGCCAATATTTACTCGCCAGGGGGTTAAATCCACTCGCCCGGGGCGAGCAAATGTATAGGTTTGTCGAACACTGTATATACACACACGTAGACACACACACACACACACACACACACATGTACACACACACACACGTAGACACACACACACACACGTACACACACACATGTACACAGACACACACACACACACGTACACAGACAGACACACACACACACGTACACACACACACACACACACGTACACAGACACACACACACACACGTACACAGACACACACACGTACACAGACACACACACGTACACAGACACACACACACACACGTAGACACACACACACACACGTAGACACACACACACACCTTTACAGACACCTATACAGACACACGTATACACACAGACACACGTATACACACAGACACACGTATACACACAGACACACGTATACACATGTATACACACACACGTATATACACACACACACACGTATACACACACACGTAGACACACGTAGGCACACGTATACACACACGTAGGCACACGTATACACACACGTAGGCACACGTATACACACACACGTAGACACACGTATACACACACATGTAGACACACATGTAGACACACACACGTATACACACACACGTAGACACACGTAGACACGCAGACACACGTAGACACGCAGACACACGTAGACACGCAGACACACGTAGACACGCAGGCACACGTAGACACGCAGTCACACGTAGACACGCAGACACACGTAGACACGCACACACACGTAGACACGTAAACACGCAGACACACGTAAACACGCAGACACACGTAGGCACACACACACACGTAGACACACACACACGTAGACACACACACACACGTAGACACACACACACACGTAGACACACACACACGTAGACACACACACACGCACGCACGCACGTAGACACACACACACGCACGTAGACACACACACACGCACGTAGACACACACGCACGTAGACACACACACACGCACGTAGACACACACACACGCACGTAGACACACACACACGCACGTAGACACACACACGTACACGCAGACACGTATACTCACACACATGTACACGTATACTCACACACATGTACACGTACACACACACACATGGAGTCATACACACACACATGGAGTCATACACACACACACACGTATACACACACGTATACACACACACACACACACACACACACGTATACATACACATCATGTATACACACACACATGTATACACACACACACACATGTATACACACACACATGTATACACACACACACATGTATACACACACACACATGTATACACACACACTATGTATACACACACACAATGTATACACACACAATGTATACACACACATGTGTATACACACATGTATACACACACATGTATACACACACATGTATACACACATGTATACACACACAAACGTAGACATACACAAACGTAGACACACACACACACATGTATATACACACACACACACACACTTATACACACACACACACACACACACATACAATGTATACACACAAACATGTATACACACACACAAACATGTATACACACATGTATACACACACACACGAGTGTATACACACACACACACACACACACACACACACTATCCCCAGCACCACCACATCAGCACACCGGTATCCCATGCCCCCCCAGCACACTGGCATTCTCGGCTCCCCACCATTCCCAGCCCCCATCAACACCATCAGCACCCACACATTGGCACCTTCGCACCTCCCCCATCGGCACACCCACATCCGCACCCCCACATCCGCACCCCCACATCAGCAACAAACCCTCCCAAATCAGCACACCGATACAATCACCATCAGTACAGCCACAGCAGCAGTACCACCGCACACCGCCATGGGCCGCGTGGACCACTCCCCACCCAAATGCCACCCCCACACCACAAACATCCCGGGCAACGCCGGGGCTCTCAGCTAGTCAACAATATATTCCAGCCTTTTAGCCATCAACAACCAAGTAATATCACTAAACCCCACTGACATTGCAAATGCATTCAATGATTACTTTGTGGGTTGTGCTATTAACTTATTAGCGAAACCAACCCAAACCACAAACATGAATCTCATACTGGGAGTACCCCTATAACCCCACCCTCTCCCAACACTGCCCACAATTTTCAATTTGGCCTAGTATCTGAAGAGGAGATTATACAAGCGCTCCTCAAACTAAAACTAAGCAGCCAATGTGGACCTGACTTACTACATTTTAAGTTCCTAAGGCATGGTGCCCCAGCCATTGCCAAACCAATTGCTTCCATAGTTATCTCTATCCTGTCTGCAGGCCATATATCTAAGACCTGGAAAACTGCCAGAGTTGTCCCAATCTTCAAAAGTGGGGACAAAAACACTGTCTCAAACTACGGGCCAATCTCTCTCCTCCCAATACTATCCAAAGTCATGGAAAAATGTGTTGATACCCAATTAAGCGATTACTATACCAGGGGAGCGCAAACTTTTTTCCCTGCGCCCCCCTGACGGTAGTTTCCCTCTCTCCGCGCCCCCCCTCACTCTTACCTTTGCTTCAGCGCCGGCGTGACATCACATGACCTCGCGGCGTCATTTGACGCTGCGTTGCCATGGCGACGCATGTAAGAAGCCGCCGGAGCCAAGATAAGTGCAGTTTACAGAGGCCTTCGCCGCTCCCCCGGCACTTAATTTAAGTGCCTTCGGGAAGCGCGTAGGGCCTCCGTAAACCTCGCGCTCCCCGCAGACAGTCTCGCGCCCCCCAGTTTGCGCATCGCTGTACTATAGCAAGACAAATTTCCCTAGCCAATTCCAATCTGACTTTCACCCCAAACACTCCACCGTAACTACCCTGCTAAAAGTTTGCAATGAAATCCAGGGTGGAATGGAACGGGGACAGCTCACTGGTGCAATATTCCTAGATTTTGCAAAGGCTTTTGATACTGTTGATCATGTTATCTTACTTAACAAACTTCAGTGCTCTGGCATAGGGAAGCATGCTTTAAACTGGTTTCAGTCCTACCTATCAGGTAGATCCCAACATGTGTCCATCTCAGGCTCTAACTCCAACCCCTTGGATATCACCTGTGGTGTCCCGCAAGGCTCTGTTTTGGGGCCTACTCTTCTCAGTGTTCATCAGTGATCTTTCTACAGTTTGTAAGGAAGCCTCAATACACATGTATGCAGATGACACAATCTTATATGCACACAGCCCTAGCCTCTCCGAACTTGAACACATACTTCAATCTGACGTTTTGAGACTTGCAAATTGGATTTCTCAAAACAAACTGTTTTTAAACACTGACAAGACTGTAACAATGGTATTTGGGACCAAGGCTACATTTTTAAATCTTCCAATGACTGAGCTCCACATCAGAACCAACGCTAAAACCACCCTAACTCCTGTTACTAGTTTGAAATACTTGGGCATATGGTTTGACTCCCATTTAACATTCGGGATGCACATTGATACCCTGACATCCAAAATCTATGCCAAACTAGGTGTACTTTACAGGAACAAATCCTCCCTAAGTCTGCTGGTCAGAAAGCGTATCGCACAGCAGATGCTAATGCCAATTATCGACTATGGGGACATAGTATACGGCTCGGCATCCCAAACCCACCTTAGCAAACTTGACACAATCTACAATTCAATATTCCGTTTTGTTCTCCAATGCAACTACAACACACATCACTGTGACATGCTCAAAGAACTAGATTGGTCATCACTTGAGTCTAGGCGCAAAGTTCATCTTTCCTGTCTTGCCTTCAAATACTTTCTGGGCAAGCTACCCATCTATCTGAACAAGCTCATAACCACTACCACATGCAGCACCAATCACCTGAGATCTGACTCCAAAAGACTGTTCATGGTCCCAAGGTTCAGCAAAGTATCCGGTCGCTCCTCCTTCTCTTACCGTGCACCCCAAAACTGGAACAATCTACTGGAGACTCTCATCATAAAGATTTGCTGGTCTTGCCGGCACTCAGATGTACCTCACCCTCGTTGCTGCGCACGGACTTCGTGACGTTAGCCTGGTTCCGCCTCCCACCTGACGTACGTTTCGCAGAGGCGCTTTGTCAAAGGGGGTGATATTATTATTATATACAGGTTTTTAAATATTATTAATGCTGAGCCCTGTGGTTATACATTCAATACCCTTGATTTGTTCTGAACTCACAAAACTATCTGTTAAGTTATTATTAGCAATTAGGGTATCCCTCAGGACTCGGTTTTCGTTATCAGTGTATATAGCGTTTCTTTTTTGTTTTATGTGTGTGGTCACCTTACCGATATATTTGCTTTGATACATATATATATATATATATATATATATATATATATATATATACTTTTTCACACATTTTTTACTTTAATATCATTAAAATTGGTTTTAAATTGATCATCATACCATATTACACAATGAGTGCTTTCAAAACGGTGTGCTTTTCCTAATTCCCCAATCATTACTTTATTCCCCTTTTGCACCTGTGTTATCATCATATTTCTGTTCATTAAGCTGAAGCGAGAGTGCCATCCCCATCTTCTCCCTATCCCCCCCGTTTTTCAAAACATTTTATAAATAAACACATAGGAAAAGATAATTCCCCAATTGCTTCATCTGGGGCGACAACCTCCGACCCTGACTCCTCTGATGTAGAGACCCATCATGATTCCAGATCTTTGAGAGGCGCAGCTACGCCATCTTCTTTTTTAGAGAGGTGTGCCCGACCAAAAAATCGAGGAGGACTAGGAGTGGAACAAAGTGAACTGAGGGATCGAGATACGTTCGGTTACAAACTTCAAAAGAAAACACACACACACCCGTCGGTGAATGATGATCGGATGATTATTAATCTGTCAAACATAGTCTATACCGATGATCAAATTAATATTCTACAACGTGGCTTGTCTTTTTCCCCTACTAATCAAATGGATAGATTTGAGGTTATTAAGGATTTGAACTTGTTTTGTCGTAAGCTGCTTTTACTAAAACACTTTTCTAAACCAATGGATTTTGAGGAAGATCAATTACTCTCACACAGTTGGATTTAGGAGACAAGCAAAATCTTCAAGATTTGGTCTTTTTTTTTGGAGGAACAAGAAAGAATCAACAATCCTGAGGCTGATATTGTGTCATGAATAAGACCTAAATCTACATTCTACACACATCTTCAGAGTTGCTCACAAGTCGAAATTTTCGCTAACCTTGTCACAGAGGAAATTCATAAATTACCATGCTACCCAGGTCCTAGGAATCTCAGCAAATCGGAATGGACTGCAGTTAAAGATCTACGTAACATCTCTAGTGTCGAGATCAAACCCTCTGACAAGGAGGTAACGTTGTATGGCCTAAAGCAGCGGTGCTCAACTCCAGTCCTCAAGCCCCCCCAACAGGTCAGGTTTTCAGGATATCCCAGCTCGGCACAGCTGGCTCAATCAGTGGCTCAGTCAAAAACTGTGCTGAAGCAGGGACATCCTGAAAACCTGACATTTTGGGGGGGGCTTGAGGACTGGAGCTGAGCACCCCTGACCTAAAGAGATGTATGAAAGTGACGCTTATAAGCAGCTCAGTGATTCCCTTTGCTATTCAGAACTGTCTTGTGACCCTACTGTGAGATTCAAACAAGATTTGGATCACACCTTACGGTCAGCAGTTAGTTATGGTATCCTCAAATATCAAAATTATGACGGTCTTACATCCAAATGCCCGGTTGTCCCCACCTTTTACTAACTACCTAAAGTTCATAAGAACCATTCACATCCCCCAGGAAGACCTTTAGTATTTGGCATAAGGGGGTTGTGCGAACCGATCTGTCGTTTCATTGATTATTTTTTGTGCCTCTCAGTTAATACATTGCCGTCACATTTTAAGAGACACAATGGATGTGCTTTCTAGATTGGACTCCATCATGCTTGACAAAAATACCATCCTTGCAACCTATGATGTCGAGTCTTTGTATACAAGCATTCACCATTGTGATGGTCTCAAAGCCAGTAAATATTTTTTATCCATGCATAACATTTCATCTGGTTTAAATAATTTACTTATAGACTTTTATAATCACTCAAAATTATTTTCTTTTTAAAAATCGTTTTTTTTTACAGAAAAGAGGCACTGCAATGGGGCGAGGTGCGCACCCTCCTATGCCAATCTCTTCCTGGAGTGGTGGGAAAGAGAAGTGGTTTTTACAGAGGGCAACTGTGACATGACAGACAAGGTTTTGTTGTGGTTGAGGTACATAGATGATATTCTTATCATCTGGTAGGGCTCCACGGTTGAGTTTTGCTGAATTCATCTGTGTCCTCAACCATAACAATTACAATATTAAACTTACCTTCGACAGCAGTTACACTCATGGTGAGTTTCTGGACCTGAGGATTAGTGTGGATTCAGCGGGTTGTCTTTGCAAAGACATTTTTCACAAGACTACAGCTACTAATGCATTACTGCATGCTGAAAGTTTTCACCCTGCCATCGGGTTCAGGGTATTCCTGTTAGCGAGTTTAGACTGAAACGTAATTGTTCCTCCCCAGATACATTTACAATTAGAGCGTTTCTCTAGAAGAGGTTATAGCAAACCAAGTATTAATAAAGGTTTTAAGCGTAGCCTCAGTTGCAAGAGGGAAACACTATTGCAACCAAAAATTAAAAATCAGAACCCTACGAAGGTTAGATTTATCAGCATGTTTAATCAACAGTGGTCCGACCTGAGGGCCATACGTCAGAGACATTGGAATGTCTTGATAACAGATAAGGACTGTCATGGAACAAGAATCATAGTTCTGTTCCTTTTTTCCCCTTTTGCAGCTCTGCCTGCTGGCCCTTTATGTAGTAGCACTTTCCCTGCAGTTATTATTCCCAGTGCAGGGGAAAAGGATACATTAGTTTCTTCTCTATCTCCTAGCCTCCTGAAGTGGTTGCTATGATAACCCCTGTTATTCCCCTGGCATAGTGGACTGTCCCATTACCCCCGGCCTGTATTCACAGTTTCCTTAGCCCAGGCTCTGTTCCTGTGAGACACCCTCCATTTTGCTTTCTTTCAATCTCAGCAGGCTAAGCAAGTACTACTCATGCCACAGCTCTTGGTAAGAGTATCGTTTTTACTTTTTTGTCCTTACTATCAAGCACTATTTTTGTAGACAAGCTCTCTCTCACTACACCATCTACAAGTAACTTTGTTATCTGCTGCCTTTTAATAAAGTGAAGAAAAGATGAAAAGATAAGAACTTGTGGTGCTTGTAAAAGGAAACTAGTTAAGCTGTCTGACCATACATTACCCAGCGTACTCCCTTTGGTTCCAGAACAGTAAAAACGGATTCTATATACCTTGAGGACAGCATAGAAGCCCCTGCTTACAGCCTTTCGACAGAAACTTGCAGCAGCTTTAAACAGCAAGCAGCTCACACAGCTTCTGCAGCAGTACAAGCAAGCAGCTTAGGGCTTGACCCCGCTGCCTACTACAGCATCCGCTGTGGCGGACGCTGCACGCACGAGAGCCCTCCCCTCAATGGCGCCGGGCCCGCTGCGAGGGGGGGCCGCAGCGCTGAGGCGCGAGCTGCTCCTGCTCTCAATAGAATTGATAGCAGGACTCGCGTCGAGCGATACGGCACGCCCCCCGGCGGTTCAGCCAATGAGGGCGAACCTGCCGGGTGATGTCATGGCCGCGCCCCTGTCACTCCCCCGCCACGCCCCCGCCCCCCCGGTCTCTTCCTGCAGCTCCCTGCAGACCAGGTAATCGGCTGCACGCGCCGCCAATCTCGCGGGCGCGCGTTGCAGCTGAGTTACCAGGGCCTTAGCCTTACACTGCACACAGAGCCTGCAGCCTCACACACAAGGCAGCAGCACTGCAGTCATACAGTGCACTATATACAGAACTTTGATTTGCCCTTTCTGTTTTTTGAGCCCACCTTCTGCACAGCTTCACAGTCAGGAGCTACCATCTCACCTACCCCTGCGCATGTTCCACGGCTAGCACCACCAGGGCCACGCCACCGGACACCCGCCAGGACACGGGTCAGAGCCACCAGACACCTGTAAGTACAGCTACCCCCTACGCTTACCGCTGCAGGACACCTACCGGCACTATCCGAGACAGTCATCCAGGGCTGACGCAGGTAAACAGGCCACACGCACTGGCTAAAGGCCTACACACACCTACAGCATGGCAGAACTCAGATCCCCACCAAACACAACGCAGGAGAGTGACCACTCAGACAAAGAGACCGCTGTGCAACTGCAACAGGCAGACGCAAGGCCTAAACGGATAGTCACACTGACACAAAAGACGCACGAAAAGTAGGAAACTGACATTGAAGCGCACCGCGCTAAATTAGAGTTGGCCTGGGAAACAACCACACTTGGGATACGCAATGTCGCCGGCGCTGGCAATTATGTACAACAGCTCGAGCAGGCAATAACTCAATTGAAGATAGAGCACTCCTGCTACCAAGCGCTGTCACAGGAATATTTCACCTATCTAACAAGAACTAACACGGAAGATAGCCTGCGAGAACGCGACCTGAAAAAGGCGATTGACCTGGAACGTGATGGCATCATGCAAACCGCCATCACGGAAGCTGAGAATAAGAGAAAAGACCTTTTGCAGGAGTCCGCATCGCAGCGTTCCAGCACATCCAGGCACTCGTCAAGGTCAGCAAGATCAGCGCTACCAAGGCGCGAGCCACCGTAGAGGCCGCACGTGCCAGGGCCGAATATGGTCGGAGAGAGGCAGCCGTAAGGGCAGAAAGAGCGCGCATAGAAGAGGAGGAGCAGAACGCCGCTGCTGCTGTCAATGCCGCCGCCAATGCCGCCGCTGCGCGGAGAAAGGCCGAATTGGATGCGGATCTAAAAGCTCTAAGCAAAGAAGAGGACGCTGCGGCCGCCATAGCCCAAGCCGAAGTCTTAGAAGCTGCTGTGAGACAGGACGGCGGGGAGCAACCGTACAGACGGATAGCCTCAGAGGATCCAGTCCAACGCACTAAGGACTATGTGAGGAGCCTCTTCAGCGTAAATACCAGCGCACCATCTCAACACAACGGGAGTGACACCACAGACACCGAAGACTTGCTAGGTCCACGAGGAGAAGACGCTTTTCCTTCAAGGGTACACGCTACCTGGGATAGCCACAGCCGCAACAGTGATCCACACGCCAGCGCGCGCACAGACGCACTACAACAGGCTCGTAATCCAGGTACACCCACACGGGAAAACACAGCCCCTCACACTGACCAGCAGTCATCACGCGTCCACGCCAAAGAAGAGGCGACCGCAAGGACCCTCCCGGTAACTACCTCAGAACGCGACCAACACGCTGATGCCTCAGGCCTGACAGACATGGGTAAGTACATGATCCGGCGTGACATGGTGCAAACAGGACTTACCAACTTTGACGACCGTCCTGAGAACTACCGAATGTGGAAGTTCACGTTCAAGGACGCAATCAAGAGCCTGGCCTCAGCAAGGGAAGAGCTCAGCCTGCTATCCAAATGGCTGGGGAAAGAATCCATGGAACACGCGAAGAGACTCGGGGCGGCAAACACGAACCAACCCCAAGTAGGTCTTGACCTAGTATGGGAAAGGCTAGAAGAGTGCTACGGTAGCCCCGAAGCAGTCGAAGATGCGCTCTTCAAGAGAGTCGACAGCTTTCCCAGGATCACAGCTAAAGACTACTCGAAGTTACGAGAGCTCGGGGACCTGCTGCAAGAGCTGGAGTTTGCAAGAAAAGACGATTCCTTAACAGGTCTCAACGTCCTAGACTCAGCTCGCGGAGTGAGACCCATCTTGGAGAAGCTACCCTACAACTTCCAAGAAAGATGAATTTCACAAGGCTCCAAATACAAAAGGGAGAAGCAAGTCGCCTTCCCTCCCTTCTCATTCTTCTTGAGCTTCATCCGCGAAGCGGCAAGGACAAGGAACGATCCCAGTTTCATCTTGGGTGCGCAGACCACACACAGTGCAAGCAACCTGAGTAATGAGAGACCAGTGGCGAGATATGGTAACACTCAAACAGCCATCTCGGTCCACAGGACGGACGTGTCCCCCACGATCCAAACTACTCCCGATTAGTCGGTCGCCGGAGACAAGAGACCAAGGGATCAAAGCAGGGAATATCCCATACACAATAAGCCACACCCACTTAACAGATGCTTTGGGTTCAGGATGAAGTCCCTAGAGGAACGCAAGTAGTTACTCAGAGAATTCAGAGTCTGCTTCAGGTGCTACGATTCCACGACTCACCTAGCCAAAGACTGTAAAGAGGCCATCAAATGTGCAGTGTGCAAAAGTGACAAGCACGTAACATCGCTACATCCAGAGGCGCTGACACTCCACCAACTCAACAACCCATCCTCCATAGCGGAGCATGGTGGGGAGAAAGGAGAAGAAGAGCCAACATCTGTCACGTCTCAGTGCACCGAGGATTGCGGAAAAGGAAGTGACAAAGGGTCCTGCTCCAAAATATGCCTTGTCGCAGTGCACCCCCAGGGACAACCTGAGAGGGTTATCCGGATGTATGCAATCCTCGACGATCAAAGTAACAGATCATTGGCGAAGACGGAATTCTTCAACTTATTCAACGCACAAGACAATGCCTCACCCTACACCCTCAGAACCTGTGCAGGGTTAACTGAGACAACAGGGAGAAGAGCGAATGGCTACATTATACGTTCAGTGAACAACAGAGTGAAGATAGCTGTCCCCACACTCATCGAGTGCAACTAAATGGCTGCAAACAGGGACGAGATTCCCACACCAGACGTGGCACGCCATCACCCACACCTCAGAGGAATAGCCAACTACATCCCGCCGGTAGAACAAGGCGCCAAGATCTTGCTGCTGCTCGGTAGGGACATCTTGAGGGTGCACAAAGTCCGTAAACAGCGCAACGGACCCCACAACGCACCATTCGCCCAAAGACTCGACCTAGGATGGGTGATAGTGGGTAACGTGTACTGATAAAGGACACGAACCAGACTATGTTGACGCCCGCAGAACGGTGATAACAGAATGCGTACACACATCCCTCTCCGAACCATGTCTTGGCCATCTCCAAGTGACAGGAAGGCCAAGGGAGAAGAGACAAGGTCATACCCCTGAGATCAACAAAACCATCTTCGCATCAGGGGAATGTGACAATGGCCTAGGATGCTCAGTAGTCCAGACCACTAAGGATGATGAGTCGACTCCACTCAAGGAAGAAAGTAACCTCCTGAAGGTGACCGACAAAAGGATCGTCCAAAGGAAAAGAAACAATCGGACGGTCCTCCTGCGAGGAATGGCACAGCTAAGACGTACAGCCATTCCTCTCCGCAGAATACCAAGTGGCAAAGCAGCCAACCGCCACAGCTGGCATAGCCGCAAAAGATCACGCCCTGCAGGTGAAACTACAAGGGCAAAAAGACTGTCCTCTCGCATGCCTAAAAAGAGACAGTCGCAGAGACATTCCACAAAAGGATTTACAAGAAAAAAAGAGACTGTTCTTCGTCATGTCCAGGGAGAAAACAACCTCCTGAGGGCAGTTAACAAAAAGACACAAAGGCGTATCACCAAAATACGTGGAGACGTTCTCGTGCAAGAGGAATGCACTGATGACTTGGGGTGTACAACGTCCCAAAGAATTAGAGACGAACACGCAAGCGACATTAGGGACTTGGATCCGGGGACTGACACGCCTCCCATACAGCGGAGTCTGGGGATAAGCTGGAATCTCAAAACAGACGTATTCACATTCCAGGTGTCCATCGAGGGAAACCCCTACACCCGACGCGGGGTCCTGTCCACGGTCAATAGTCTTTACGAACCACTGGGATTCGTGGCTCCAGTCACCATACAAGAGAAGTTTCTTCTCAAAGAAATGTCCTTCGAGAAGCAGGACTGGGACACCCCACTACCTCCAGAAAGACGGAAAGAGTGGGAAACGTGGAAGGACTCTTTGAAGATCCTAGAGCAGCTTCAGATCCCACGCCCCTACTCACCCACATCTCTCGCCGCTGCACACAGCAAAGAGCTTTGCGTGTTCCAAGGCGCCTCTACAAAGGCTATAACAGCGGTAGCCTGCTAAAAACCACGGATGCGGATGGAGGCGACCATGTCAGGTTCATCCTCAGCAAGGCTAAAGTGGCGCCACAACACGACCACACTATACCCAGACTTGAGCCATGTGGCGCAGTATCAGTGGTAGAACTGGCAGAACTCGTTAAAAACGTAATGGACTGCAAACCAGATGCTGTCTGGCTCTATACAGATAACAAGGTGGAACTGGGTTGCATAAGCAACGAGAAAAAAGATTCCACGCATACGTCGCCAACCATATAGAAAGAATCAGGAAGTCAAGCCAACCAGAACAATGGTACCATGTACCCACAGACCAAAATCCTGCAGACCATGCCACCAGATCAGTGCCCGTAGCAAAACTACAGAACACGTCGTGGCTCACAGGACCAACGTTTCCAATGCAGCACGCGGAAATGCCATCAGCCCCAGTTGACGACTTTGAACTTGTGGATCCAGAGGAGGACATGGAGCCAAGGCCTCAAGTATCCGTGTTACTCACGAATATACAGTCCAGAAATGCCCTGAGAAGATTCTTTGCCATCAGAGGACCAGCCAGGCAAATATGCTCCGATTACGGAACCAATTACGTTGGGGCACGTGAAGGATTACAAATAGGCACTAAACAGTGCCGGAGACTTTTGCACAAAGACATTGTGGTGCAACCAGCTAACCTAGAGCGGTGCATCCACCTGGCCTCCCTTACCAGAAGATTTTGGGTGTTAGGGGAGCCCCTGCGTCAGCCACAAAGAGTGATACTAACCTATTCGCCTTGAGAAAGCCTCTCGCGAAACGCGCGCGTCGGCTCTAACTATCCACGTGCACGCGCAGATCAGTTACTGTCTCCGCATGATTCACTGAACTGCGAGGTTATGCGGTAGTCTGCCCGTGCCATGCATACAGGGTATCAGTGTCCCGACAGTCGCTTTTAGCCTCCCTATAGAATGAATACAGGGTATATGCTCTGAGCAATAAAGTACTGATTATTGTGCCTGCAGCAACACTGTAGCTGCACTGCTGTGTTCGGATCCCTTCACAGCAGCAGTGAGGCTCCACCTTCCTGATAGTGCAACAGCCTAGCCTCCTACTTTATGCCATACTTATGTCTTCTACACCAGTGTCCCCTATACAGTTATCATATAGGTTTGCCCCACGACCATAAGTCAGGGTATCTACCTCTGGCATAGCCACACAGGTCACTGCAGGTTTACACACTCCTGCAGACTGGCACCCAAAGGGTCACCTGAGGTCACTCTGACACTGTGTATGGACATATGAATCTGACTGATGAGCCCAGCTGTTTGCACACTACTATCACTGATATACATATTATATTTGTTTTTTATGTTATCAGCTACCACTGGTCACTTTGACTAAGTCTCACCGGGTCTATTCAGTAATTACTCCTGCGACCTGTAGCCCCAGTACCTACCAGGGCACACCCATAGTAATCACTCATTACACAGATCCACACCAGGATTTCTGTACTGTTCTGGTACCAGCGCTTTATTAAAACTGTCTGGTATATACACAATAAGTCTGATCTGGAGCCAACATTGCTATCAATTATTAGGATCAACCTACCTCCAGTACGTTGTTCTATCATCCATATTTTAAAATATTGATATTAATAAAGATTATGTTTTAATTCAATCACTATTCTCCAGAGTGTGAACTTGAGTGCTATTTCGGGTTCTTTCTCTCCCTATTCAGAAGATTTTGGCCAAGGACTTTGACGCCAGTGGTACCGGCCGGTATCACCTCGCTATGTGGACATGGACTTTTGCATTGTTATGTTATGTTTGCATTGCACATATGTTCCACATATTCTATTATATAGTGGTATCTCTAGATACCAGACGGGGAGTGTCATGGGACAAGAATCATAGATCTGTTCCTTTTTTCCCTTTTTGCAGCTCTGCCTGCTGGCCCTTTATGTAGTAGCACTTTCCCTGCAGTTATTATTCCCAGTGCAGGTGAAAAGGATACATTAGTTTCTTCTCTATCTCCTAGCCTCCTGAAGTGGTTTCTATGACAACCCCTGTTATTCCCCTGGCATAGTGGACTGTCCCATTACCCCCTGCCTGTATTCACAGTTTCCTTAGCCCAGGCTCTGTTCCTGTGAGATACCCTCCATTTTGCTTTCTTTCAATCTCAGCAGGCTAAGCAAGTACTACTCATGCCACAGCTCTTGGTAAGAGTATCGTTTTTACTTTTTTGTCCTTACTATCAAGCACTATTATTGTACACAAGCTCTCTCTCACTACACCATCTACAAGTAACTTTGTTATCTGCTGACTTTTAATAAAGTGAAGAAAAGATAAGAACTTGTGGTGCTTGTAAAAGGAAACTAGTTAAGCTGTCTGACTATACATTACCCAGTGTACTCCCTTTGGTTCCAGAACAAGGACCTTCAGCAAGCGTTGGGTGACAAGGTCGGTCAGTTTGACAAGTCGCCGGGCAAATAGTTTGTGAGATAAACTAGTCCATAGTCATTATGTCCCTCAGGTCGGATCAACTTTCCTTTCTACTTTTGCTAAAAATGTTTTTTTTAGGTGCAGTAACTGCTCAGCTTGTAAATTTATGCGGCAAACAGACTCTTTCTCTAATTTCACAGGTACACTTAGCTTTAAAATATTCCCATTTTTGAACTGTAAAATTAAAAGGTAGTAATTTATTACCTTGCTGTACCTGCCCTTGTGGTTTGATTTATATAGGAATGACCACAAAGGTCAGGTTCAGAATCTTAGAACATACTCGCAACATTAAAAATGCGCAACGTGACCTGGACGTCTTCAAGAAGATAACAGTAGCAAGACATTTTTTGAAATATCATGGGTCAGATCCTGCTGTCTTATTAGCATTCACCTTTGACAGGGTCTCTCTTGGTATTCGCGGAGGGGATTTCCAGAGATCACTGTTACAGAGGGAATGCAGGTGGATACTCCAGTTGGAGACCATGGTACCTCAAGGTATCAATGATTTATTTAGGTTTTGCAATGTTTCTTTAAAAATGTATTATTTTTTTCTCTTTTTTTATTTGCATTTTCATTGATTCAATATACCCCCCTTTTCCCTTTTTGTTTTGTTTTTATATTTTTAATAGTTCTTATATATATCATCTAGTACCAACTATCAGAGGTGCCGGCATTATGGCGATTCCGTTGATATTTGAACCGTGACAGCATGGTGACTGCACTGCGGCTCCAATGCTGGCAGCAAGACGACTGCGTTATGACTCTGGTACTACCTTGATGTCCCGTGGCTGTGCAGTGAAGCCTTTATAGTTACTACATCACTACAATATGACCATCATGTTGTGATCTCTGCCTTATCTGGATGTCCCGTGGTTTCGCAGTGAAAGACCAAATCTTCACCACTTCACTATATTCGCTGCACCCAGGGCGTTCTGTTACTTTGGACTTTATTTTCATCTTTACTATCGTCACGATGGGACTACGTTCCAGCTGGTATTTCATTCGACAAAAATGCAGCGTTGAGTCGCTATGGTAACCAACTTGAGGACGCTGAGTGACATGATTACCCATGATGCTCCTGATATGTTGGTGATCCCGCCCCTTGCAACACAATTGGCTGGGTCGCCGAGGACAACAGAGATCAGCTGCTTGACATTAGTCTTGATTGAATGAATCACTAGGAAGTCCGCTTTTGGCGTGAAATTAAGTTTTGAGCTGCTATTTAAAAGTCTGCTGTTCCATTGCCATCTCTACTACCCGAAGAAGACAAGTGTCGAAACGCGCCTTGGAGTGGGAGCTTGGTTGGGGAATCCCAGGAATTGCAGGGACATACATGAGTTCATATGCCATTTTACTGCGGGGATGTATCATGGACTTTATACTATATACCATATCTGGACGCTGTTCTAATTGAGACAGGCTGCTCTGCATTTACTGCATGTTGATTGTGGATACTATACTCACCAGTGTCTCATTGTTTATCTTTTTGAGACATTTCTGCATGTTCAGACTTGTCGGTTCCATTAGATAGGAAAGGGGGTAACCCGCCAGCTCCCACTCCAACGCGCGTTTCGTCGATTGATTTCTTCGGGAGTGGTAAGGATGTATGAGCAAGCAGTCTTTAAATAGCAAAAGAGGTTCTAAATTCGCGCCAAAACTGTCATATTGCCGGTGGGTGTGCAGTCAACCGTAATCAGAGTAGGTTATACAGCAGGTATACAGTTTCCTATTGGTCACAACATCAGCCAATAGAATACTAATAGGCAGAATTGCATGGCGACAGATCCCGTAACTATAGCTCACAGCGCATAGATAATAACATAACTTTTGTGTAGCAAGAACTACCATCATATCAGATAAAGAGGATAGCCTAAGCTGATATAACACAAAAGCATAGCAAAATAATGAGAACATGACATATTAATATATGTGTTACTGACATAAGTGCAGTAGCGATAACCGATGTTCATAAAAGCACAATTACTGCAAAGTAGAATGAATGGAACCAAAAAAAGCATCCTTATGTTGTCATTTGAATATCTTTAAATAAAGGACTATTACACACCCTGAATGTCCGGTAGTTCCCAAATACCAAACACTCCATACTCCATACTGCTTCTGTGTCATAATCAGGAAGACTGCTAAATAAAAACTCAGCAGCAATATTCCTAAATAAGTAATAGTCCAGAATTATTAACGGGAACCATCACGGCATACAGCACATATAATCCACGTATTATAGTTTTTCTCATGTCCACGAGAAATCCAGGTAGGTCATATCCAAAAGGTACAAACATCTGGACTGGAATTGTAGTACAATCACAGGACTGCATGGCATCAGACTTAGAAATTCAGGAAGACTGCTGAATAAAAACTCAGTAGCAATATTCTTGGATAAATAATAGTCCAGAATTATTAACAGGAACCATCCTAACAGGATACGGCACATATAATCCACGTGTTCCAGTTTTTCCCATCACGTCCACGAGAAATCCAGGTAGATCATATCCAGAAGGTACCAACATCATGCCACCGGAATAGAAACAGGAGCTGTTCCCACCATGCTGTCAGGACTGAAATCTCAGCACAATCGTAGGACTGCATGGCATCAGACGTAGATGTTAGATAAAAAAAACTATTAAAAAAATAAATAAAAAGGAGAGAGAAAGGTGAAATCAATATTAAATACAAAAAGAGAAAAAGAACAATCAAAATGAAAGGAACATGGCAAAACCCAAATAGTCATTAAGACCCTTAGGTACCATTGTCTCCAGTTGGATAATCCACCTACATTCCTTCTGCAGTAACGATTTTTCAAGATCGCCCCCACTAATTCCGAGGGAGACCCTGTCGATCGCACATGCAGATAAGGATGAAGGGTCAGATCCATGTTTTTGGAGGAAATGTCTCGCAACTGTTGTAATTTTTTTTGAAGGCATCTAATTCTCGTTGAGCATTACGAATATTGCTTGTATGTTCAAGTATTCTAAATCTCACCTCCCTTGGGGTCATACCAACATAAATTAGACCAAAGGGGCAGGTGAGATAATTTATAACGCCTTTCGATTTGCAATTGAGAAAAGGATATATTTTGAAAATACGAGACCCTGAGGAATTAGAGAAGGACTCGGTTTGCCTCATAAATGTACAGGCTGAGCGATTACTGCATTTGTAGAAGCCTTTCTTAGCAAAAGTAGAAAGAAAGGTAGGTCCAACAAGAGGCACATAGTACTTCGGACAAGTTTATCACGCTAATTCGGTGCTCACGACTAGTCAAACTGACCCTGTCACCGAGTGCTTGCCTCAGGTCCGAATCCGTCATCAGGATGTTCCAATGTCGTTGTAAAATTGTCCTCAAGTTGGCCCACTCTTGATTATACCTGCTAATAAAGAGAACCTTTATTTTGTTTTAGTAGATGTTTTAATTTTAGGCAGCAAAAGTGTTTCTCTTCTGCAATTAAGACTATATGCGTCAAACCTTTGCGGATATTGGTTTTACTATAACCCCTTTCTAATAAACCGATCCTCAAGCTCTCCAGCTCGTAATGAGAAAATCTCTGGTGAAGAGCAATTATGTTTAATCTTAGAAATTCGCTAACAGGGTATACCCTGTACCTGGTGATCCGGGTGAAAACTCTCAGGGGCCTATGCAGTAAGCATTCATAAGCCACTTACCAAGCACTTATCACCCAAAATGCCTACTGCTATTCAGTAAGTGGTGATAAGTGGGTGATAAAAGACTGAATTGCTCAAAAAAAATTGGTCATAAAAAAAATCACAGAGGCAGCGGTGATAAGCCACTTATCACCACTTTTCGGCATGTTCATAAACTCGTGCAATTCTAGTAGCAGTGATTTGGCTATGAACGCTTATCACCGCTCTAGAATGGTGATTTTATCACAAAATTCTCACGCCAGAAAAAGTTGGCTTAAATGTGTTGGAAACCTGCAGAGAAGCGGCGAGATGGGACTTAGAAAAAAAATGCATTTTTCCTGCATAGGATTGATGCCGGGAATCTCTGGAGCCGATATCCATTAATATTAGCACCAGAGACCCCTGGCATGAATCCTGTGCAATAAAAATGCATTTACAGTAAACTTCATTACCATAGCGGATAGCCTCAGGGACCCCCTACTTCCCGAGATACAGGCCCCGTTATGAGGGGCCAGTATCTCCTATGCATTTAAATGTCCGCGTCACGTGACCAGGGGAATAAAATGCATAGGAGATACCGGCACCCCATAACGGGGCCTGTATCTCGGGAAGTAGGGGGTCCCTGAGGCTAAAACCAATGCGGTTCAGCTCAGGAGACCCCCTGCTCATCTAAACTATTAACAAAATTTAAATTTATACACATTTCGGGAGATATTTGCACAGGGAGAGACAGCTCTCTCAGAGCAGCTCTCTTCAGCAGATACAACTCGCCGGGTAAGGCCTTTTCAGAGGGTCGTTCATCAGATCACTGGCTTATCACCCGTTTTGTGAATTTTGCTATGACAGGTAATGAAGGCTTTCTGAATACTGTGATAGCAACACCCAAAAAAACATCATTTTAAATGCCCTGGTGATAATTTTTATCAACCCTCTCTGAATGAGACCCTCAGTGTGCACAGTGTACACAGAATTGGTGGCAGTTGTCTTATGAAAAACATCTTTGTACAAACCTCCCGCTGAGTCCACAATGATCCTTAGGTCCAGAAATTCAACTTTCGTTGTACTAGCATTGGAGGTAAGTCTAATATTGTAATAGTTGTGGTTGAGGACATCGACGAATTCCATGAACTGAGCCATGGAACCTTGCCAAATGACAAGAAGGTCGTCGATGTACCTCAATCACAACAACACCCTGTCTGTCATCTCACGGTTGCCCTCTACAAAAACCACCTCTCTTTCCCACCACCCCAGGAAGAGATTGCCATAGGAGAGTAAGATAGGAGAAAGGAAGAGGCACACAAATTGTAGTGGAATCAAATGATTTCAAATGTATTGATGCATCAGAGCTAACAATAGTAACGTTTCAGGACAAGCAGTCCCTTCCTCAGACCAAACACCTGATACTCCTTATTTTTCCATCCATATACACCAATAGGGACCACATAGTATCCACACACACTTTTAGTTGTGCTACAAACTCTCACATTTCCACACCCACCCACACCATTTATATCCCTCTCACTCCACACACACCTTGTGTAGAGCACTGTTTATAATGTGGGCTCTCCATTCATTTTTATTCACACTGATACACATACACACTCTTTCTTCACTTGCTTTCAGTTACCCTTTGACACCTCTAGCCATAAAACACATCCACACCGGGGGAAGGACAAGCACAGATAACATTCCAAGAGACACTGTTTTTAAGTTATCCTTGCTTCATTCATTGTAACATCGCCGGAAGAAGAGATCAGTGTATCTCGAAAGCTCGCACAAATAAAAGCATTTCGTTAGCCACAGAACGGTATCATCTATTTATTTTTTGATTATTGAAGCTCAGCTAACACGGTACTGATACCTCTACATGTATATATATATATATATATATATATATATAGAGAGAGAGAAGAGAGAGAAGAGAGAGGAGAGAGCGCACGCCCCATAGTATAAAACTGTATGTTCATCATCACCTTGAGAAAGGTCCCGTGTGGAGGACCGAAACGTTGGTTACTATGTCACAGTAAAATACAAAACTTTTTTGACAACCTTGTGGAGTGCTGCCTCTGATATTCGCTCAAACGGTATCGTATTACTTATTTGATTTATATAGGATTTTTGCACCCACCTTTATACACCTGACGGAGTGCCTTGTTCTCATCTATTCACTATATATAGAGAGAGAGAGAAGAGAGAGGAGAGAGCGCACGCCCCATAGTATAAAACTGTATGTTTAATGATGGGAAGGGGGGGGGGAAATACACTCACAAGGGTACAAGTAATAAAAGCGTTTCGTGATAATATCAACACCATCCGGTATCTTTACTACGATCAAACGTCCATCAGTCTCTTAGAGGTGAGGAACCGTGATCATCAGGATGTAAGGCGTGAAGAAAGTATCAACGAAGTCGTGCTGAAATCCCAGAAAATGTCCTGGCTGGATGGCCTCCGTGTTGTTGAACGCACGAACCGGCCTGTTCCTGCGCACACATGATGACGTAATGTCCGTACTTTTATTACTTGTACCCTTGTGAGTGTATTCCCCCCCCCCCTTCCCATCATTAAACATACAGTTTTATACTCCTCTCTCTTCTCTACAGATTCCCTAGGACGTGGTTTATCCTTTTGAGAGCAGCCGGAGACCCCCTTCACCCACGTCATCACTACAATTGATGAACATTTACAAGGACTGGTTTACACTTTATCTTCTTTTTTTCTATTTGCATTTATGTATTGTGTTATTTTTAGGTCGTCATAGTAATTATTCGCTATTATTGTTTCTAGCACTGGCATCTATATATTTATCACGGTATTAGACATAATATTATATCACTTTTAACACCTTTTTTAGGCGCTGCTTTTTTCTTGTTTTATATATATATTGTGACAAACGGCTTACTCCGGGGCTCCGTCGTTTGTCCGGGACTGTTTAGAACACGGTCTTTTAGGGTAGGTTAAATGATGAGGCGTCACGTACTGTTCCTTTAAACAGGCTATGCCTGGTTTATTCAGTCCCAGGCACTGAGACTGCCACAGTGCATACAACAGAAAACAGATCAAAACAAAAGCTGCTCACCTGAGCGATAACTTAACTTAGATATCCCTGACTCAGGGTTGGAAGTGGCTTTTCCACTTCCAACATCAAAACACGGTACTTTTGCAGTCTTACACAAATGAACAGAAAGATTGAACCTGTTTGGGGAAGAGGCTTCTCCCCTCTGTAGTTCAGCAGCCTTCCAGCCTCCTGGCTCTTGTGGGGAGACCAGAGCAAACAGGAAATCAGTCTTTCATACCTGATTCCTAATTAGCATGACAGGTGACAGAAATCAGGCAGCAGACAAACTCTGGTCTGGATCTCTCATCCCTCAGTTCCAGCGCTTGCCAAACTGTGGGATGGAGTGTATGTATTATAAGGCTGCACTCCCAGGCCAAACAGGATAGAAACTGTCTAGTATCCTGGGAGCCCTATATACGGAATTTATTACCATCCCCTGGTTTCTGTCACATATCCTCCCCCCCAGCTCAGACCTCGAGGGATGAGCGACCATGGATATTAGGGAGTGCATCCTTGACAACCCGTCAGCATTGCCATGTTTGTGCCCTGACCTGTGTTCCACAGAAAATTTAAAGGGTTGTAGGCTTAGGAACCACCTGGTCACTCTAGCATTCTTTTCCCTGTTTTGACACATCCAGGTAAGGGGTATATACACACACATACATATATATATACAGTGGTTGACAAATCACCAAAAAATCTACTCGCCACACAAAAAAAATCTACTCGCCACCTAGTACCAAACGTGTGCTGCTTGGGCCAATATTTACTCGCCCGGGGGTTAAATCCACTCGCCCGGGGCGAGCAAATGTATAGGTTTGTCGAACACTGTATATATATATATATATATATATATATATATAATGGAAATATTACTGTGCGCTCATTTGCATGTCTTAGACAGGTCTGCAACCCCGCCTTTCACCATTATCACCCAGCACACAGTGCTTCCACTGCAGCAAGGGATTCTGGTAAATGACATGCAAATGAGCACACAGAGCCACCCTTTGCTTCAAAACCATATAACATGGTCCCCTATAAGCTTAACCTTGCTGCATTTAAATATATGTATATATATATATATATGTGTGTATATATGTATGTATGTATATATATATATATATATATATATATATATATATATATATATAAAGAATAAAGGGCAGTTGGCAAACTGTAAACAGATAATCCACTGATGATTGTCCCATATGCACACATACACAAATAGACTTTACCAGATGGAGGTCCGGGAAAAATGAGACAGCACACAGCCAGGGAAATCCAGAAATGTTGTATTCAATAGAAATACATGGCACTGCATCCAACGTTTCGGTCATCAAAGTGTGACCTTCCTCAGGCAGGTCCCTGAGGAAGGTCACACTTTGATGACCGAAATGTTGGATGCAGTGCCATTGAATACAATATTTCTGGATTTCCCTGGCTGTGTGCTGTCTCGGTATATATATATACAAATATAACTGTATGCTCATCTGCATGTCTTAGGCAGGTCTGCAACCCCGCCTTTCCCCATTATCACCCAGCATACAGCACTTCCACTGCAGCAAGGGATTCTGGGAAATGACATGCAAATGAGCACACAGTGTCACTTTTTGCCTCAATAACCATTTTTAACATGGTTCCCTATAGGCTTAAGCTTGCTGCATGGTCACAGCTTTGAGCACAGCCAGGGTTAAGGTGCATACCCAGAAAACCACCCACAGACAGCTGTTTCGACCTTGATGGGTCTCATCAGTGTGGGGTTGATTTTACTGGGAATGCAAGAGAGGCTATGGGATAGGCTAAACCATAATACTGAGTTAAGTTATGGTGAGTAAAAAAGTGACTATATATATATATATATATATATATATATATATATATAGCAAATTAAAAGAATCACTTATGAGCACATTCACATATCTTCGACAGGTCTGCAATCCTGCTTTTCACGGTTATCTCGAAGCATTCAGCGCTTCCACTGCTGCAAGGGATTCTGGGAAATGACAAGTACATGATCATATATATATCATTTATATGTCATTTCCCAGAATCCCTTGCTGCAGTGGAATGCTGTATGCTTGGATATATATATGTAACACGGTTTCCCCCCCCCACCCCCCAACCTCACTTAGGGACCAGTATTGGGGAGTAGGCATATTACCAGGTCTGTGTGGTGCTCTACCTGTAGGCTTGCAGGAGTTCTGAGTGGTCTGTCAGATAGTAAGGAGACAGGAACAGGACTGGCTCGAACAGGTCTCTGGTTTCTTCTGGGTTGGTGTCAGCGCCTCCAGCGGTGATGGAACCCACGGGGTGTGGGTGTCTGCCCCCATCACTGCACAATCATAGCCCTCCTGCCCAGGAACTGACACGAGAGGCAGAGGTATCTTTGAATGAACTTTATTGCAGGGCATGCTGCATCAGCTCTTCTTTGCAGCACATCTCATTCTCCACTCACCCCAGGCTTTCTAGACGGTGCATACCCATCAGTAGGGCTCTGATCCTGGTGGTCTCTAGGCCAGCCGGCCTAAAGTGAGCATGCTTGCCTCGCCATGGGGACGGCTGACACCTCTGTCCCCTCTCGCTGAGGAGCAGAGGACAACCAACTCTCACAACAGTCTTGAGCCCTGCCAGAAGAAACAGCAGAGCTGCTTACAAGACACAGGGAAAATTTCTAAATCTGAATGCTGACACACCCTGAGGGAAGGGAGCTGAACCAGGAACAGAGGAGATTTTCCCTCCAAGGAACAGATAAGACTTTAATTCTTAAGAGACTTCTTATATCTGTGTATTTCATGCTATGTGTTTGGGGCTGGGAGACATGCTTAACTAAGGGAGTTGTGGATTGCATGGTATTTCACTACAACCACTCCCAAGTGAATAGAAGCTGTGTTTCCCCCTTGTTTGGATGGTTTCCTAATGTTAAGGAAAAGGCACAATAAAATTTTACCTTATAAAGTCTCCAATTGTGTACCCCTGTGAACGTCCGTCTACATATGGTGTCCGAAGTGGGACGAGAGGTCGTCTTTGAAGTTAGAAAGGACCAGAGATTTTTTCTGTGAATTTTTTTAATGCTTTTTTTGCCTACAAACAGTCTGAGCAACTTAAAAAAAAAAAAAAAAAAACCTCTCATGCAGCAGAGACCAGAGTTAAAGGGATACACACCACTGAAACTTACAAAACCACAGATGGACTCTTTTCCCCAATCCCAAGAGGAGAGAGACTGCTGAAGCAGCTAAACCTTATTTGCCTATCACAAAGGGTAATATGGTCATTGAAATAGGGGTTTTGCCTTCCAGCCATAGTCAGTGATCAAGAAGTGAGTCAGCCCTTAAAAAGGGATAGGTGTTTGTTGGTTTCAAAAGTTTCGCTGAAGCAGTGAATACAGATGGAGACCCACGAGTGGTACTGATTTTGCAAATAAAGGTTGCCACACCGCATAGGGCTACCAGCTGTGAATGGAGTATATGCAGAAAAGTATGAAAATTGATACAAGACTGTGCTGAAGCAGGGGAATTTTTAGCAAACAAATGCTGAGTGTAAAATTGCCCTATAGGGGAAAAAGGGATTGCTGAACTGTGTAAAAGGGATTTCACAGCCAATTGCTGAGTGTTGAGTCACCCTGCCGGGAATGAAAGAAATAGTCCACCGCAAAGAATGTTTTTTTTTCTGCAAGTAAAAAAGTCTGCCTATATATATCTTGGGAGCAAAACAGACACCCAAAGTGTGAAGTGTGAATGCCATAATACCCAAAGATGAGACTGAAAATTACTGAACTAAAACAGAAAACCAAATTCTGTTGCTGAAGCGGAGGGATTGCACCTAGCAAGTAAATGGTGTAAAGCAAACAGAAGTTTTTACCTAGCAACCACACATTCAGCATACCTAATGAGAGATTACACCTAGCACGTAAATGGTGTAAAGCAAATAGACGTTTTTACCTAGCAACTGCACATCTTGTATACCTGATAAGAGAAAATGCATGCACAGTACTTCTGATATTGAAAAAAAAAAATTACCCAAGAAAGAAAAGTCTACAGAGATGCCTGTGAGAGCTACGACCTCTACAAGCAAAATATGCCCATCTGTAGGACTACAACAATTGGGGGTTCTAGCAAATACAGTGGCAACAGCTGCAATAGCGCCTCCTGAGGTCAGGAAGAAAATTACACCTGATAGCCTAAAAATGGAGGACAAGATGCAGCGTTCCTGTAATGAACCCTACCCCACGGAAGAGTGGCCCTTCCAGTCCAATAAAGAGGAAGACATCTCTTACGGGGAACCCGAACCGAGTCACACCCACAAAACACCCCAAGAATGGTGGGGGTGCCTGAACTCGGCACGAACAGAAAAGACCGCTCCCTTTGATGACGAATATGATCAGCAGGAGACAGAGCGGGAGCAGTGGATCACCGAATATTTCCGTCAGCTACTACAGTTGCAAGAAAAGCCGGGTGGATCCAGTGACGCTGCTAAAATTTCAAATAAAGGAGACCCCAGTATTCCTGATGGGACGGAGTCATCCAAAACAAAAAGGCGGAAAAAGAAAAAGAAAAGCGGTTCTTCACTTACCGTGGAAGGAACAGACACGTCCGCAGATCCTGTGGAGGAAAAGGGGGACCGAGTTGCCCTGCAGCCTAGAGAAAATGGAGAATTCGTCCCGTGGATAACCGAATATCCAGAGGGCCCAAGGCAGAAGTCGTGTACCCCAAAGAAGTGTGTGTCCGGTGCCAACTGAGGAACCCTCAACCAACCATCCCAGGGAAGTGGAGCCGGAACCAGTGAGTGACGATCCCTTGACCAGCCCTGAAGATGCCCTGAAAAATGCCAGGCATGACTGTGATATGCTTCGTGAACAATTGAAATAAAAGGAAGATGGTTACACAGAGCTACAGAAAAATAACGTGAAGCTACAGGAATATGTGCTCGCAATGTACTCTTTAGCCAGGACAGAATTGGACGATCTCAAGACTGAGCTAGATACTGCAAATGCTACTATTTCCGCCATGAATGAAAAGCAGAGCCAATCTGATAAAATGGTGGCTACGCTAAAGCGGAAGTATGAGGAGGCACTGAAGCAGATGACAGTCTTCCAGCAAGAGGTTCACACTCTTCGCATAGAGCTGAATGCCTCACAAAAGGAGGTCAACAGTGTCCGGATAGAGGTGGACGTATCTCAGAAAGAGGTTCAGACACTCCGCAGAGCACTGGATGCCTCACATCCTGAGACCAACAGCTGCCGCACAGACCTGGAAGTTTCCAGAAAGGAACTACACAGTCTCATTGAGGAGCTGGACATTTCTAAAGAAACGATTGCCAATCTTAATACAAATCTCCAAGTCTCCCAGAAGGAGCTTCAGACCCTCAACCTAGAGAAGGATGTCTCACGCCAGGAGACTGTCAGTCTCAAAGCAGAAGTGTGTAAATGGAAGGAGGACTGCAAAGAGGCCCTGAATAGTACAGAGACTGAAAAAGGAGAACATTTAAGATTACAAAGAAAAAACGTCAAACTCAAAGAAGAAAATTTTAATTTGACAAACGACGTCAAGGAAAAAAATGAAAAGCTGCACGAGCTTAAAGAAATAAATAGACTTTTGGAAGGTGAGAAGTTTGAAGCAGAGCACCAACTGCAAGGTCTGCGTACGCACCTCGAGAAGGCAGAGGAGAAGCAGCGAACTCTGCAGGATGACAATCTGCAGGCTGTTAAAGAAATTCAAGTGCTGCAGGAACGTCTGATGACCCAGTATGTCCCCGCAAAGCAGCATGAGAAACTGAAGGCTACCGTGAGCATCACCAAAGCAACGCTAAAAGCCAAGCTTAGAACCCAGGTGACGCGGCACAAAAGGGAGCACAAGAAGGTCCAGAAACTGAAACAAGTAACTGTGGCCCAAGCAAAGAAGTTTATAGTGCTTCACAATGCAATACAAATGTGGAAGCAAGCTCAGAGAAAGCAAAGCATGCAGATAAATTCTCTGAGAAGAGACTTGCAATACGCACTCAAAAAACAGGGCTCTCTCGCGGATGAGATTACAGTCCTACAAGGACAAGTATTGACCCTGACTAAGCGTCAGTATCCCACTGCCTCAAAAACCCATGAAGACAAGGGTACAGTGAGAGCTGGGAATACCGCTCATCTGAAAGACAAGGTTGCAAAATTTGAACCACCTAAACAAGCACTAGCAAAACCTTCAGCCACCCAGCAGTTAACAAAAGAAGGTACACGTGCTGAATTAAAACCAGAAGAATCCTTAGCTGATGAAGCTGAAAAGATGGGACATTCTCTGGAAGTGGGTGTGGAATTGCAACTTAATCTCAAAGAGGCTGAACTAGCAACCCCATTGAGTGGGAAAAGGGCAGAGAGACAGCTTCAAGAGCGGAAAACTCAAAGGGTTGTTTTGAAAAGCTCTGCAACTGCTGCCATACAGTATGCCTACAATAAGATGAGTACCCGACGCGAGGGAAATCTGATGACCGCGCACGTAGAAAAAATACTATTCTTGGAAAAAGTCCTCCTCAAGCGACTGAGGGGTGCTGATCTCAAGCACCTTCAGGAGGAGACACGAATAAACTGGAGAAAGGGCTCCAATCCCAGCAGGACTGAGGGTTCTCTTCCTCCATCCACTCTCATTCAAGTCACTGAGATATCTAGAATGAGAGTGGAAGGATGGGCTTTGGCCGTGGCAAGCCCGAGCTTCCCACAAACAGGGGAGGTATGTAACAGGGGAGTAATCCCTGTTCAAGTAATGTGCCTTTAATCTAGCAGTGTGGTGGTTAACTGCTGGTAGTCAATTAATAAACAGCCCCTGCCTGATTTAGATTGCTTACAAAAGCCCGTCTTGTGAGACAGGAAATGAGTCTCCTTAGCTCATACCTGAGCTGAACTTGGGAGAGAGAGCAGAGATTGTCTTTGACTCTCACAACAGTCTTGAGCCCCGCCAGAAGAAACACCAGAGCTGCATACAAGACACAGGGAAAACTTCTAAACCTGAATGCTGACACACCCTGAGGGAAGGGAGCTGAACCAGGAACAGAGGAGATTTTCCCTCCAAGGAACAGATAAGACTTTCATTCTTAAGAGACTTCTTATATCTATGTGTTTGGGACTGGGAGACATGCTTAACTAAGGGAGTTGTGGATTGCATGGTATTTCACTACAACCACTCCCAAGTGAATAGAAGCTGTGTTTCCCCCTTGTTTGGATGGTTTCCTAATGTTAAGGAAAAGGCACAATAAAGCCTCATTATAATTTCACCTTATAAAGTCTCCAATTGTGTACCTCTGTGAACGTCCGTCTACAGTGACCCTGATGGGGAAGACACTAGGGACACCTGATAGTGACCCTGAGGACCTCATAAACGCTTTTCTAAGTGGGAGCGCCATCTTGGACTTCAGTACACACACACATCCACTGCCGCACGGTGGACACCAACTTAGAATTTGGAACAGGCTCTAAACTTCAGGCTAGAGCTCTGCCCCTGGAACATGTATTAAACTGCAGGCTAACACAATGTTCCACAACCACAGGTACACATACTGCTGGAGAAGGGTCTTCATGTTCCCTGGTAACTTGCCCTCAGTGTACTCAGTGTACGCCCCAACTATAGAACTATAATTGCTGATGAAGGGTATCCACGTTCCCTGGTATCATGCCCTCAGGGTACGCCCCAACACAGTCTCTTTACGGATAGGGTCTGATCCCCTCCCTGGTGCTGCTTCAGAGAGACTCCCCCCTTCCTTAACGAGAGGCAGAGGTATCTTTGAATGAACTTTATTGCAGGGCATGCTGCATCAGCTCTTCTTTGCAGCACATCTCATTCTCCACTCACCCCAGGCTTTCTAGACGGTGCATACCCATCAGTAGGGCTCTGATCCTGGTGGTCTCGCTGAGGAGCAGAGGACAAGGACCTTATCTCCCTCCTCACTCTCTGAAGAACTGAGGGGAAGCACACCCTCACTCCCGAAGGAGCAGGGGAACAACCTCTCTCCCTCCTCACTCCCTGAGGAGCTGAGAGGAAGACTACTAACTTTTGGCTATTCCCATAGAAAACTCTGGAAGGGGCGGGCTCATGGACTGTACCCACCTACAAGGGGTTGTACACAGGCCACGAGTCACCACCTATCTTCCTTCACTTTCAAGGGAAGCAGAAAGGGGGGTCACTGGCCATAGATTAACCTTCTAATGCCTGGAACTTAACAGGACTTACATAGCAGATACACTATGTGGAGAGAAACAGGTACTTATGGAACATACCCTGTTATACATACTACATATCTTTGATGTATCACAATCACCCGCATGTCCCGTTGCAAGCCCTGCCTCCTTGTGTTTGCAGGGTAATTAGCGGTAATTATGTCACCCTGCATTTGAGGTGTGAGCCTCACATCTCGCATGGTGGGAAGGTGGGATCTTCTGCCTGAAAAGGTGTACGACAAACTGTGAGCAGAGAACAGAGAACACACCACGGGAACCATGACACTCACACGTACTTAACCTCTCCTGTAACTTCCTCAACCCCTCCTTACTTATTAACCAACTAGAGCTGCTGGACCTATATTGTTCATAGTGGCACCCCACGTACTGATTACTAGGCCTATCATGGGATACTGCGTGGTGCTTAGATTGTAAGCTCTTATGGGAAGGGAATTCCTCTCACAATGTTTCCATTTTTATCTGTATTGATCCTCCTTTTAACTTGATGTCTTCTTTAATCAATATGTCCTTTACAGTAGTGTATATCGTTCTGTACAGAGCTGAGTATATGTATGTCTCCATAGTTTTAAACAAATTCAACATTGTACGCAGGGCATTGGTGGGAAATATAATTCAATATGTTTGTCAAATAAACAAGTGCACGATAAGAAAGGGAATCTCTGCCCTGCAGAGCTTACAATCTGAATGGTGTGATGGCAGACTTACAAAGACAGGAGAGGAAGGAGTAAGTGTTCTGAGTCCAGGCGTATGTACAGTTCAGCAGACAAAATTAATATTAATTAATAAATTATAGCAATAATAATGTGTTTGCAGTCTGGCTATTGGTCCATCAGCTGGTTTTGTTTGGAAAGGCTTGCAAGTCAACAGACCACTTTGCCCGATGTATGTGTGTTTACATTAGTATTTATAGAGAGCAGACATATACAGGCACTTACATCTGTCCCCTTCCTACTGTTTGTTCCCCCTACTATGTTGAAAACAGCAAACCCTGCATCCTTCAAGCCCCAAGCTCGTGCTGGAGGGGCGGTTATACGCTTCCTTTAAGGGACCAGGCCAGGACCAGTATAATAGGATGTGAGGCCTGCCAGCTGTTACTGATTTACGGGTGCTCACAGCTTCGTGAGAATTACACAGCACGCAGGGGACAGACAGAAAACAACCCGAAATCCTCTACTAGAAGTATGTGTGAGGGGATGGATATTCCATTTGTGACTTGTCCTGAAGTAAATCTTATGGCTTTGCTGCCCTCTGCAGAGCCTTTTGAATAATATTTTCTTTTCAACTCATATAGCGCTGCAGCGTACACTACCATGGGCTGCATTAAAAAAAATATATGATTTATATTCAATTATTTCCTCTCCCATTGTCCCCAGCTTGTCTCGCCCTCAGTGATCTGTGACTTCTCCTTCCCATGTGGGGGCAGTGACATCATCATGCTGGAATGGAAGCTTGGTCTGCCATGTTGTGCTATCCCTTACAGCAGGGATTTTCACGGGGGTTTTCTCTCACTCTAGGGGGGAAAAAGTGAAAGAGGTAAAGAAGGTGCTGGTAGGGAATTTAAACAAAATGCATGACACAGACATTATTTGAGGGGTATTGTGAATGGTGCTGAGGAATGCAGAGGGTATATATCGGCATTTGAGGGGTGCCATGAGCAGGATAGCCTCATGGTAAAAGAATGATTAAGAAGTAAACAGGAACGTATCGGAAGAGAGATACAAGGTAATGGGAGTAAGGGATGCAGCCCAGTTAAGGAGTATTGTTAGGGGAGGGTAAGTGTAGTTTAGCCTCATTAACAATGATCCAGCAGAGTAGGATAAATAACTGTTATTTTAATGATGTATGAAGGGCATCCCTTCTTTTTGGAGGATTAAAATGTTTCATTGTGAGGTGATGGATGAAGTCACCTATTGAGGATTGTGAAGTAATTTGGGGGGGGGAGTGGCACCCCCCCTTGTTTGAGAATTGTAATGGTGTTTAATTATAAGATGGTCTTTTTTCTATGTGGGGATTTGATAACAGTATATTTTGAGTGCAATCTCCTATTTGAGGATGGGTGTGTGAATTGCAAATGAGGAGAGGTATTAGAGTGATGATTTTCCCTTTAATGAAGTGTTGATAATAAGATCCCAGAAGCCGAAGAAGTCAAATGTGTTTTTTGAGGATCACAAAAGGGTAGTTTGTATGAACAAAAATCTCTGACTTCTAGGGTGAGACGCTACAAAAGTGTAGATGAACACTGAGGCTGCTTCCCAGTGAGCAATTCTCTCTGCACATAATTGTAAGACAGGCCTACCCAAGCTATTGCAGAGGCCGAAGGCCTGGGTGCTAGGCCTGTGTTGCCATGGTAACCAGGGGAGGGAGTAGGGGGGCCGTCATCCCACACCCCCAGATCCCCCGCCTACCCACCATCCCCAGCGGCCACGCCCAGGCCGAACAGAAGCCGGAGCAACCAACCTGCGTTCGCCTTGGCTCCGCCCAGCTCTGCAGCCGCGTGACGTTCCCAGTCAGGAGGTTGGCGCTCATTGGTTGTCTTGGCTGCCCGTCAGGGATTGTTTTCGAGCAGCGCGTTAGGTTGTGGCGCTCCGGGGGCTGAGGGAGCGGAATCACCCGACACGGCCGCGGGGAGGGAAAGAGGTCGGTGTCCGCCCCATCCTCCTCGGCCGCTTGGTTCCCTCGCCCGAATGGCCGGTGGCCTGAAGCTCGAGGTGTAGGCTGGGCTGTGAGTGCACGGGGCGGCGGGGGAAAGGGCCCCGGTGCGGGCCGCGGTGCCGGTGCGGGGGGTTGAAGGGATGACTCTGGATTCCATGATGGCCTGCTGCTTGAGTGAGGAGGTGAAGGAGTCTAAGCGGATCAATGCCGAGATCGAGAAGCAGCTGCGGAGGGACAAGAGGGATGCCCGGCGGGAGCTCAAACTACTGCTGCTCGGTATGGACCGGGGGAAGGGGAGACCTCCCAGGGGTGTCAGGACAGAGGGGGAAGGGCTACATTGGATTGAGGGGTCCTAGAGGAGACGCGGGGGATCCTATAATGGGGTGCAGAGCATTTCATACTGGGGTATGTAAGGGTTCAGCGAGGCCCGGCGGGAAAGGCCCTATTAGAGTGAGGGGCTCTGGCTGGGAAAGGGACTACGGTTGTCTTGGAGGTGTAATGTCCCCTCAGTTTAGGAGACATGGGTGAAGGGCCCATAGTGAGGTGAAGGGGATCATAGGCTTTTGATGCATATTAAAGGCCGAGGGGGAAAGGCCCTGTGGAATGGGGGGTAGCCTGTGAAGGTGTTCCAGGGATGAAGACTCCTTTTGGGATGTAAGGTCACTTTATCCTGAGGTGGTGAGGCGTCCTGTGGAAGGGGTTCTCTGGGGTTGTAATGGCTTCGTTGTGGAGTGAAATGAGTATTATATTAGGGACCTTGATAGTGATGTAAGACGCTGTGGAGGGAAGGGGCCCTTAGTAATGAGGACTCTAAGGTTAACACGGCATAAGATGTCAGCCATTAGGACGAGGGGCCTCCCAGTCTTCATCCATTCATCTTTAAGAACAAATACTGACACATATAGTAATAAGTGAGATTCCATGTGAGTGACACACGAGTCTGCTACTCAGTGGATAAAGCAGTGTTGTGGAATGGGCCCTTGGCATTATGGATTATTAAGGTTTTCGGATCCTGAAATATACAACCCCATTCAGTGCCTGAGGAACCTGCAAGGATAAGGGTAGCAAGTACATAGGGTACAAGTCCCCCACATTATAGCACTGCATATTCTGTCATTATCAAACTCTGTCCCTTTTCACTGTCTCTTCCCTCCGTCAGGGGTTGTACTCCTTCCTGTTCCTTTCCTGCCCTATGATATAAAAGGATCAAGGCATATAAGAATTAGTAGAAAAATCAGTGTGCTGGTACTGCGAATGATTCTCAATTGTCACCTAAAATAGGTGCCACATTAATAACTTGTGGAACTCTCCATGGGTATGTATGGTAATAGTATGATTTTACCATAGCAAGGAGATAAGAGGTTGTGTTACCATGAGGTTTTTCAGAAAGGTTGTAGGATCATTTGCTGCCCAATACATTGCAGGCACACCTGACAGGGAGGAATGTGTTGTGTTATGTGCTGCTTTAACTGGTTAACTCTTTATGTCCTGTATTGGGCTGTCCTGTGGGATTAACCATCACATGAATCTCTTCCTTACAAACTCTGGGTAATAAGTAAATCTAGTTTACCTCTGCCCAGAGACTCCATGATAAAGCAGCAGCCCATGAAATGTAGTTAACATTAACGAGCCAGAGTAACGGTAGCAATTAGTTTTTTTTTTTAATTGTGTAGTGCAGATTTCCAGCCACCTTGTTGGTATTAGAAGTGTAGAATAATTGCACGTTATGATAACTTTTTAGTGGATGAAAAATGAGTTCTTCATAGCGTTTGTCACAAGCTGAAATACAAGTCTCTTCCTCAGGTGGGACTTCCAATAATTTTGAACATAACACTTGTGAGCTCTGGAAACCCCATGTCAAATCTACATCTGTGACGAATATTTCTCCAGAAATAACTGATGCCTCCAATCATTCCCAATTTCTAAACCAATTAATTTTGCTATATGGAAAACAAGACAAACTACTTTCTGTATAATAAAATACAAACTTTTCAGCAAACAAAAAATCATTTTTTTTTTATATACAAACTGTAATAGATGAGAAAAATGTAGAAACAAGGAAAAAATGTGTTTGGAGCAGTGTATTAGAATGACTGTCTTGGGGCACAAGTTAGGTGTAGTCCTGGTGACTGCTCTCTTACTGCACAGGGTGGATGTTATTCATTTTCTATGCACCTGTTGGTCCCTTTTCTCCCAGATAACTCCTCAGCAGTGGCCAGTTCACAGATGTGCTATAACAGGGACTGGACCTGGTCTGAGTGACTGACCGCCTCTCTCCCCACATGGCCAACACAACTGAGTTGTTTTTTTTAAATTTTTGCTTCACCTCTGTCTCATCTTTGTGTTGGCAGACACAGTAGCCTACTGTATTTTTTGGTTTGGAAAATATACGGTAGCAAAAAAGTTTGCTCGTGGCTCCATTTTTTTGATACAGGATACCTATGATTTTTATTAAAAATAAAAATGTACTTCCACGTTCTCTTTAAAAAATGTTAGTATGTATAAAGCCAAAAGTGACCCTCCTAGTCTCATGTGCATGTCTTCACCCAGAGCCCTAATCTGTAGTTTGTTCATTGGGTTCAGGAGTCTTGTGGAAGACATGTAAATAAATGTAGCTCCTTTCATTATTAGATGGCACCATTAGAATTTTGTAAGCGTGTTCTTCTAAATAGAAGAATAGACATCAATCTGTGGCTGTGCTCGTTACTGCTCTATACTTTGGCACACTTTTATTTTCCCCATCTGTGTCCCTGAATATGAGGTGTTCGGTAGCTGATGAATGAGGTCCTTGATTGGTAGCTGTGCGGATGAACTGGAGGTTCGGCAGTTTTTTTGCATTAGACACATGTTCTGGGAGGGTAACGCTTGCTAAACGGTTTCCTTCCTGAGCAGCTGATTGAGCCCTAAATGAATGCTTTTAATCTGGTAATTAACTATCACCCTGGATTAGTGTACAGGGCTCTGCAGGCCCTCACCTTGTAAAGTTTCATGCACTTGTTAGTAGTAGTCGTTTTCTGTATTAGAAGAGTAGTGTTAAATATATTGAGTTTTATAACGGCTTCTTATAGCTCCGCTTTGATCACTGCAGCTTTCGAATCAGTACAGCAGTTTTCCTCAGTAATTGGCCCACACAAAGGTGACATTTATGTCTTACTGTGGTAACAGAAGATTAGAGTTTTTCTCTGACATCGTTCACAATTTTTTTCCCCCCAGTAATCCATTGCTCATCTACCTGCCAGTAATTAATATGATTTTAGTTCCCAAATAAATATTAATGTCGTTTTGCTGTTGGGCTTTGAGGCGTTAATTTAGGAGTATACCCTTTCAATGTCAGTACGCCTGGGAGAAATGTAGGTTTGTTATACCTATAGTCTGGGTGTTCTTCATAGATGTGAAAATGTGTAGAGCGCTTTCTAAATCTTGCTGGTCTGTTAACCTGTACAGACCCACTTCCAAACCTTGCAGGTCTCCCATTGTGTTTAGGGACCCCCCCCCTTCGTGGCCTCGTCTTCACAGGTCTAAGTTATTGAAGACACCCCCTGCGTCCTGACCTCGCCTTCACAGGTCCAGGACCCCACCCCCCCCCTGCTTGAGACCTCGCCTTCACGGGTTTAAACACTCCCCCTCCCCCCCCTCCTTCATGGCCTCGCCTTCACGGGTCCAAGGCCCCACCCCCTTCGTGGCCTCGCCTTCACGAGTCCAAGACACCCCCCCCCCCCCTCCAGATCCCTTCGAGGCCTCGTATTTGCGGGTCCTGGAAACCCCCCACCTCCTTCGAGGAAGCACCTTCACGGGTCCAAAACCACCCCTCCCCCTCCTTTTTGAGGCCTCGCCTTCATGGTTCTAAAGCCCCCCACCTTCATCGAGGCCTCCTACACGGGTCCAAGACCCCACCCCCTTTTGAGGTCTTGTCTTCATCATGGGTCCAAGACCTCCCACCTTCCTGGCCTCGCCTTTTACCCTTCACGTGTCCAAACGTTCAACCCACCCCCCAGGCCTCTTCTCTAGATATGGTAGGGTACCCCTTTATGCATGTTACTATGTTGGACTACCGTTGCTTCAGATTTAGTGAGAGGCACATGTGCTTGTGTGTGTCCTTGCTGATTATTGCGGTTTTATCGAACAAGGAAATACTCTGCGGTATACAGAACCGCAGCTGCTTTCGTTTTCAGTCTCTTTCCCCCCCCCCCCTCCCCTCCACCTCTGTGGTGTCTTGCTTCTCCCGTGAGCTGTTGCTTAGGCAAAGCCGATCCTATTATCTGAGTCGGGTTTTAAGGTTCCACTAATCCTTGCCATCCCCCAAAGCTGCATAAGTGGCTTGGCTGTGCACCTGACACGTAATTAAAGTATTATTGGTGTTCTTGTTTGTTTTTGTGAGGATAAAGCAGCAGTTTATGTTCATGGGGAAATCCACCCCCACCCGCCCAGGAAAATGAAGGCTCTACCCTCTATGACAATACAGTGTGTACCTCTAAACATTTTCAGCCCCATGACAATGTGCATGTTGCACTCTATAATCACGATTATCTATACATTTCCAGTTCCCTGATGACAAACTTGCTGTACTGTATAATATGAATTATATCTAAACATGTCAAGCGCCATGACAGTGAAGCTTCTCAATACACTTGCACTCCTTTTGGAAATCAACACGTTGCACTGTATAATGATTCTGCGCATCTCTATACACTGGAACCTCTGCAAATGAACACGCTGTATAAAGATTCAGAATATCTACATAGAATTTCCAACCTTGTGGTGAACATGCAATATAATGCTGAGCTTCTCTATACATTGTCGGTCCCCCGGAATGTGCTTTACAAGCAGCGACATGGTTAAGTACATTGGCACAACTGTGCGAGGGGGAGGCATTGGCAGGGAGTGTAGGACATGAGTGAGAAGTATCAGCAACCACATACATTTTTCTAACACCCTCACGCCGGTGTACAGGGAGCTTGCAGCAGGATATAGACGCTTTGCTGTGTATGTCTGCGCTTCCTAACAGAGCACTCCTATAAAACACCTATATGACCAAATGACACTTGTTTCATAGGGTAAAATGGGGAAATTGCCTATTTAATAGATGGACATAGATAGTTTTTACATAATTTTTTAACTTTAACCCTGATCATTGCAGCCTTTGAATCTCTGTATTATCTCTAAAGTAGGGTTCACAAATCTCCGATACTCATTGACTTTCATGGCTGATCTGATGCCATAATCAGAACTTTGTGAATTCCTCAGAGTTGGTTGTTCGTCCCTGCCAAAAACATGATGTATTCTTTATAGCGTGGTTCAATATTGTGCTCTTTGGTTGTTAAGTTTGCTTGCTTTCAAAGTTTCTTAACTGTTGCTTCATATTTTCGAATAGGTGTTCAGTTGTAGAAAGGTATTACATAGAGAGCTTTCATTTTATCACCACTCCAATATGTATCTGAGCTGTGCTGCATTGTTAACCTTTATATTGCCAACATTTTGTTTCATATTACAAGATATTTTTAGTAGCTTTTCAGGTTTGTCCTGTTTGTTGTACACAGGACTGACCCTTTTTTAACCCATTTAATTGTTACTGGGTCACTTTGATGTTTGTGGGACTAAAACTTTAACACATTGTGCATGATTTACGTCCCTGACATTAGGTCACTGTGGTACTGACCCTTTAACCCACTACACAGGTCGCTGGTTTTACGTGGGCTTGACACTTGAACCAGTTAAAACCATTCCCTACATTGTGCCTGACTTCTTGCTGACCATAGATAACTCTACTACTCCGAATACACCAAGCAAAATATCTGTCCTACTTCACTCCTCATTGCTTTATAGAGCTCTCCTTTTCCATGACTTCCTCTCCTCCTTCCCGCTTCTGAGACGTCTCTGGGGTGCACCCCAACTGGGGCACTCCTTACCCAGCACAATTGGACTCTCCCCAGAGGCATGGAAAAATCCTGCGCGCCTAAAACGTTGGCTCTGGCGCCTAAAGCTCTGCTGTATTTTCCAACTAACACTGTGGTAAGAGGCGGGACGAGTGCCTTACAACTGTCAGGCTCCTCTCTTCCCTTCCAGCCATGCTTCTGTCTGCATGAGAGCGACAGGAAGAGAGTTAGGGAGGGAATAAAGAAGCGTCTGGTAACTCAGATCTATGCAGCAGCTGCAACACGCATACAGGCCAGGATTAGAGGGTCTCAACCCTTGCACCCCTCAATTCCTACGTCCTTCTGGGACTCTTTGACCCTTTCTCACCCGTGGGCTTTATTTTTAACCCCCCACCTTGGGACTACATTTTTAACTCTTTTCCCATTCCGTGGAACTAAACTTTTTTTTTAACCCCTTGTCTCTTGTCCCCCAAAACACCCTCACACCCAAAAAACAGTCCCCTGCTCCACAAATCCCTTAAACGTGCTCCCCCTCTGCTCAACAAACTTTGGCTCCTAAAAATTCTGGCTAGCTTCTACGTTTTATATATTATTGTCCTCCCCAGCGGGAGCCATTCACACTTTCAAAAGTTCATTCTAAACTGACCTCTTTTTAAAGAGGCCTATCAAACACCCACTCCTAACAAGCCTACAGTTGGTTCAAGGCCAAGTTGCCTTTACCCCCATCTATCCTTGTGCCATTACTCCCTCAGTCCTTTTTAGTATGTCAGATTCTTGGAGCCAGAACCTATTGTTTTAAATTGTATGTGTTTTATGGTCTTGTCCGTACCCTATATTGTACTGCTCTGTGGAATATGTTGACGCCAAATGAATAAAAGATGATTAACGTCACTTTGGTCCTATGTGGGACTGACCCTTTAACCCATAAAACATGTCACTGCCAGGCCCAGTTAGTCCTATGTGGTGTTGCACAAATAGAGGGAGGAACACCTGCGCTCTTACCTGCACAATGTGTTTCTGTTGTGCACAATGTATGTGTTGTTTAACATTCCATCCCCCATTCTCCAGATGCACGAGGACCCCTCCCATGTACCTAAAACCACATCCCGCTAACCCTGAGGACCCTTCTGTGTCTTCAGCAGAATAGACCTCTTATTTTCACCCATGTGGTATTGACTATCCTGAGCTGTACAGTTATGGGAACTTTGTAATCACTGCAGCATTTTGATGTTCATGAATCGCAAGCAGTATGTGTTAGGGACGAGTGGCTCAATGAGTAAAGACACTGACTGGCACTGAGTTTGGAACCTATTTCAATTCCCGGTGTTGGTTCCTTGTGACCTTGGGCAAGTCACTTCATCTCCCTGTGCCTCCAGGCACCAAAAATATAGATTGTAAGCTCTATGGGGCAGAGACTGTGTCTGCAAAATGTTTCTGTAAAGCGCTATGTTAAACTAGCAGCACTATATAAGAACAAACTTATTATTATAAATGTTTTCTTCCTTTTTTTAGTACATAGCTTTTTGTCCATAGGGCACTACATTACATATACAGTAATCCACCCCAACCCCCAATAGACGCTGTTTGGAAATCCTTTGACCATGTATACACTGCTCCCAAGTCCATTAACTGCACGGGTGATATAAATAAAAACCTGACTACGTGCAATGTGGGCCCATGTTTGAAAAGCTTTTAAATGCATGTTAACCCCTTGCCAGATGGAGCCTGCAATGCCATCGCTTTACAAAGCGTTGTCAGCCTCTCTGGCAAAGAAAGGGTTTAAACTGAAGTATTTAGAACACCTAGAATTTTAAGTGGAACTGCACCATCAAGCACACTATGCTGCTTCAACTTCATAAAAGAGAAGAAAACATTTGTGTTAGAAATGGTTTCTGGCTCTGCGCCTAAGTGAGAGGTAACAGCTTCCTCTGGAGCGCTGTGGTTTGGTCTTTTCTCAGCCAAGGCTCAGGATGTTTGCCCTGCAGTGCCCAGGCTCACTCTCTTGCCGGGATATAATTGCCCTCGATTCACTGCCAATATCCGTGCTTTGCCAATCCCTTTATATTCTCCAAATAAGGTATTTTGGTTTGGGTTTTTTTCCCTCTTGGTTGTTCTCAATGTTGTGCTCCCTCACAGTATAGGTGCTTCTGTATTTTCATTGATGCTTTATCTGACACTTAATGTGAGTGCGGATATCAGAAAGAGTGAGGGAAATAAGTCAACAGGCTAAGCCATGCTAGGTAAATATACACCCTTTTTAGAAGTCTCTTATTACTGAGCAAGAGGTGACTCTAACCATATATCACAGGGGTGGCCAACCCCAGTCCTCAAGGACCACCAACAAGTCAGGTTAAGGATATCTCTGCTTCAGCATAGATGGCTTAATCAGAAGCTCAGTCTCCGACTGAGCCACCTGAACTGAAGCAGGGATATCCTTAACCTGACTTATTGGTGGCCCTTGGGGACTGGAGTTGGCCGCCCATCTTATATATCATATAGAAAAGGGTTTCTGAAGCTTCAGCAGGTGATTGGATTCTTCCATGTCATTGGACGAAAACATTGAAGGTGGTTGACCATATTTTTGAACGTTTATTTTTATTATCCCTTTACAGGACAATGGGAACAGGAAATAGCGCAAACCCTATATGTGAGTTAAAACAGAAATGCAAATTAATATCACCAATGAAGATGCAGCTGATGTAGGATTAGAAAATCCTTAGGAAAACGAAACAGGAACACTCAGAGCGCAAAACTTCCAATGGGTTGCATAAAGGATCACAAACGGAATCTGGATGCAGGAGTTCTCGGGATTATGTGGAGAGAAACATATAGTGCAACACAATTTAATGAACATAAATAGAGCAAACAAGGTCAGGCCACACACATACTTTATTAGAAAAATAGGCGATTTGACCACTCTGGTTCCTGCAGTGCTGTAAAGCTGTGTAGCTGGAGAATAGGGTATCTACGTGCAGACCGACACTTCCTCACGCTGCTTGCTTCCTGGTTCGGGTAACCTCGTATAAACAGCGGGTACTCAAGTCGCACAGTCACAGGGTCCAGATCAGCACACTGCAGGTAGTCTGGTATTCCACGGATGGTTCTTGAAACTAGCCCTACGCGTTTCGTTCAGGTAAACCGAACTTCCTCAGGGGTGTATCAGGGTGTTACACCCCTGAGGACGTCCGGTTTACCCGAACGAAACGCGTATGGCTAGTTTCAAGAGCCATCTGTGGAATACCAGACTACCTGCAGTGTGCTGATCTGGACCCTGTGACTGTGTCACTTGAGTACCCGCTGTTTATTCCTGAACCGGAGCTATTGGTGTAAGCCGTCGAGGTTGATGATGTCATCCGTTACCCGAACCAGGAAGCAAGCAGCGTGAGGAAGTGTCGGTCTGCACGTAGATACCCTATTCTCCAGCTACACAGCTTTACAGCACTGCAGGACCCAGAGTGGTCAAATCGCCTATTTTTCTACTATAGTATGTGTGTGGCCTGAGCTTGTTTGCTCTATTTATGTTCATTAAATTGTGTTGCACTATATGTTTCTCTGTTTCTCTCCACATAATCCCGAGAACTCCTGCATCCAGATTCCGTTTGTGATCCTTTATGCAACCCATTGGAATTTTTGCACTTTGAGTGTTCCTGTTCCCTTTACAGGACAGGCTGACAACCTATATAATGCCACGCAAAGCAGTGTGTTGCTTTGACGTGCTAAAGTCCTATTGTTCGTGTTTGTACAAAAGTTCCCCATGTTTTCATGTTTTTGCTAATTTTCACAAATGTTCTTCATGTTTTCCTGTTTTCACTTTTTATTTAATTGATATTTTTGGGGGGATGTTTACAAACAGAAAATACGTTTTCTCTACTAATAAATACAGCACAGTTGCTACCTGAACAGCATTTTATCATATGGAAAATTCATGATATATTAGTTTCCGCTCTGTATTAGACGCGCATCTATCTATCTTCTCTTGTAGCATACATCTGAAGAGGGACCCAATAGGTACAAACCACCCCTTTAATTAACCTAACCTTTGTTACATGCAGACTCACTAGGTAAAGAGATTGTTGCTTGCTGGAGTTCACAATCTAAAGATGTTTGTTTATAGTCTTTTTTTAATTTTTTATTTTTACAGGCACTGGCGAGAGTGGGAAGAGCACGTTCATTAAACAGATGAGAATAATCCATGGCTCAGGATATTCAGAGGAGGATAAGAGGGGCTTCACCAAGCTGGTGTTTCAGAACATCTTCACTGCCATGCAGTCCATGATCCGAGCCATGGAGACACTGAAAATACTCTACAAGTACGAGCAGAACAAGGTGAGAAAGCGTACGAGCAGAACAAGGTGAGAAAGCGTAGTTGATGTGCATTGCGTTGGGGGCAGAGGGTCCCTCACTGCTTTGGGCAGAGGTGTGTGTGTGTGTGATACACATGTTAAAGGCCAGTGTCTCTGCCCTAGGCCAATGCCCTGCTGGTGCGAGAGGTGGATGTGGAGAAGGTGTGTTCCTTCGAGCAGCCATACGTGACCGCCATCAAAAACCTTTGGCACGACCCTGGGATCCAGGAGTGCTACGACCGGCGGCGAGAGTACCAGCTCTCTGACTCGACCAAGTAGTGAGTGCACGCCTGAGGGCCGGAAACCAGAAGGGCAAATCTTCAGTGTGTAATGGAAACCAGAATAAAATTAGACATCTGTATGGCTTCATCAGGAGTCAGCCAGTATCAATTGTTTATAAAGCACTTCTATTGTATATTCTGAAAGCTATACAGTAGGCATGTGAGAACCATGAAGTGTACAGACCATATTCTGGTGTTAATCGTTTGCTACAATAGGTAAAGAGGACTCTGTGCCAAGTAGTGTGTTATTTGTGATATTTCCATTATCAGAGAGGCTGCAACACACCTGTTGAGATTCCCATGGTTTCTGTGTCTCCGTGAAGGAATCAACCCGTCCTTTTAGTTGAACTGGGGGAATAGGCCAGGCTTATGTGGCTCGAGCAGGATCGGAAGCCAGTATAACGGGGGGGATTGCAATACACGGCATCCTTTGATATCTGCATTGTTAGAATAGGCAGCAGACGTCCTGTCTTAATCTCCACTTCTCTCTTCAGTTACCTGACAGATGTGGACCGCATTGCCATACCCGGGTACCTGCCTACGCAACAGGACGTGCTGCGCGTCAGAGTGCCAACCACAGGCATCATCGAGTACCCTTTTGACCTGGAGAACATAATCTTCAGGTAGGTACACTGCTCCCAAAGCAACATTATGAAGCTGCTAGAGTAAAAAAAATCAGAATTCAGCTGTAAGCATGTAGCGACAGAATCGAGGTCTGTCTGAGGTGTCTGATAAGACTTTGCTATACGTCCTGCTAGAAGTTCTGCCATTCAGGTAACCTTGCTGCAATCGTTTTATTACTTCAAGGTGGGTTGCTGGACTTTTCTGATGCAGGACTTCCATAGTTGTTTCTGAAATAGTCCACGTCTTTAACATATAGTTAGCTATATGTGTAAGACTGGATGGAAAATTTCCCTCCTGGTGCCTGTGCTGTGCACTGTGATGACTCGATCACTGCTGCAACCGGCAGCTGCACTCTCCAGCGATATTCAAGCCGGATCTGGTGCGCTGGGACCGGTTGCGGCGGTGATTGATAGTTCGTCCCAGTTGCACAGTGTGAGGGATCGAGAGCTGGAGGCAGAAGCTGGGGGTGGAGTTAGTTGGAGCCCTCCTGTACTATACCTGCCCCTGCTCTCAAATGCACACTGGGGGAGAAGTCAGTGTGAGAGGTGGGGTCTTTGTGTTAACTATATTCTAAAACTCACCAAAATAAATATATGGAGACCAGACTTCCAGGTAGAAACAGGCAAAAATACATTGCTACAAAATAATTGCTTGAAATTGCAGTTTAATGTGCCAGGCTTATTTTACATCCATATGGAAGCCTCTGTCAGTGGCTTTCAACCTTTTTTTGGTTGGGCGAACCCCAGAATTCGATTTTGAAATTCTGTTGAACCCCAACCCTCGCCCCCTCGTCTCTCCCCCCCCCCCCCTATGCTCCCTCTCGTGCTTGTGCACACACACTCTCTCCCACTTGCGCGCGCACACTCTCTCGCCCGCATGCCCCCTTATGCATGCCCCCTTATGCATGCCCCCTTATGCATGCCCCCTTATGCATGCCCCCTTATGCATGCCCCCTTATGCATGCCCCCTTATGCACGCCCCCTTATGCACGCCCCCTTATGCACGCCCCCTTATGCACGCCCCCTTATGCACGCCCCCTTATGCACGCCCCCTTATGCACGCCCCCTTATGCACGCCCCTTATGCACGCCCCCTTATGCACGCCCCCTTACGCACGCCCCCTTACGCACGCCCCCTTACGCACGCCCCCTTACGCACGCCCCCTTACGCACGCCCCCTTACGCACGCCCCCTTACGCACGCCCCCTTACGCACGCCCCCTTACGCACGCACGCACTCCCCCTTACGCACGCACGCACTCCCCCTTACGCACGCACGCACCCCCCCTTACGCACGCACGCACGCACCCCCCCTTACGCACGCACGCACTCCCCCTTACGCACGCACGCACGCACTCCCCCTTACGCACGCACTCCCCCTTACGCACGCACTCCCCCTTACGCACGCACTCCCCCTTAGGCACGCACGCACTCCCCCTTAGGCACGCACGCACTCCCCCTTAGGCACGCACGCACTCCCCCTTAGGCACGCACGCACTCCCCCTTAGGCACGCACGCACTCCCCCTTAGGCACGCACGCACTCCCCCTTAGGCACGCACGCACTCCCCCTTAGGCACGCACGCACTCCCCCTTCCGCGCGCACGCACTCCCCCTTACGCGCGCACGCACTCCCCCTTACGCGCGCACGCACTCCCCCTTACGCGCGCACGCACTCCCCCTTACGCGCGCACGCACTCCCCCTTACGCGCGCACGCACTCCCCCTTACGCGCGCACGCACTCCCCCTTACGCGCGCACGCACTCCCCCTTACGCGCGCACGCACTCCCCCTTACGCGCGCACGCACTCCCCCTTACGCACGCACGCACTCCCCCTTACGCACGCACTCCCCCTTACGCACGCACGCACTCCCCCTTACGCACGCACGCACTCCCCCTTACGCACGCACGCACTCCCCCTTACGCACGCACGCACGCACCCCCCCTTACGCACGCACGCACCCCCCCTTACGCACGCACGCACCCCCCCTTACGCACGCACGCACCCCCCCTTACGCACGCACGCACCCCCCCTTACGCACGCACGCACCCCCCCTTACGCACGCACGCACGCACTCCCCCGCACGCACGCACGCACGCACTCCCCCTTAGGCACGCACGCACTCCCCCTTAGGCACGCACGCACTCCCCCTTAGGCACGCACGCACTCCCCCTTAGGCACGCACGCACTCCCCCTTAGGCACGCACGCACGCACTCCCCCTTAGGCACGCACGCACGCACTCCCCCTTAGGCACGCACGCACGCACTCCCCCTTAGGCACGCACGCACGCACTCCCCCTTACGCACGCGCGCACGCACTCCCCCTTACGCACGCGCGCACGCACTCCCCCTTACGCACGCGCGCACGCACTCCCCCTTCCGCGCGCACGCACTCCCCCTTACGCACGCACGCACTCCCCCTTAGGCACGCACGCACTCCCCCTTAGGCACGCACGCACTCCCCCTTAGGCACGCACGCACTCCCCCTTAGGCACGCACGCACTCCCCCTTAGGCACGCACGCACCCCCCCTTACGCGCGCACGCACTCCCCCTTACGCGCGCACGCACTCCCCCTTACGCGCGCACGCACTCCCCCTTACGCACGCACGCACTCCCCCTTACGCACGCACGCACTCCCCCTTACGCACGCACGCACGCACTCCCCCTTACGCACGCACTCCCCCTTACGCACGCACGCACTCCCCCTTACGCACGCACGCACTCCCCCTTACGCACGCACGCACCCCCCCTTACGCACGCACGCACCCCCCCTTACGCACGCACGCACCCCCCCTTACGCACGCACGCACCCCCCCTTACGCACGCACGCACCCCCCCTTACGCACGCACGCACCCCCCCTTACGCACGCACGCACCCCCCCTTACGCACGCACGCACCCCCCCTTACGCACGCACGCACCCCCCCTTACGCACGCACGCACCCCCCCTTACGCACGCACGCACCCCCCCTTACGCACGCACGCACCCCCCCTTACGCACGCACGCACCCCCCCTTACGCACGCACGCACCCCCCCTTACGCACGCACGCACCCCCCCTTACGCACGCACGCACTCCCCCTTAGGCACGCACGCACGCACTCCCCCTTAGGCACGCACGCACGCACTCCCCCTTAGGCACGCACGCACTCCCCCTTAGGCACGCACGCACTCCCCCTTAGGCACGCACGCACTCCCCCTTAGGCACGCACGCACTCCCCCTTAGGCACGCACGCACTCCCCCTTAGGCACGCACGCACTCCCCCTTAGGCACGCACGCACTCCCCCTTAGGCACGCACGCACTCCCCCTTAGGCACGCACGCACTCCCCCTTAGGCACGCACGCACTCCCCCTTAGGCACGCACGCACTCCCCCTTAGGCACGCACGCACTCCCCCTTAGGCACGCACGCACCCCCCCTTACGCACGCACGCACCCCCCCTTACGCACGCACGCACTCCCCCTTACGCACGCACGCACCCCCCCTTACGCACGCACGCACTCCCCCTTACGCACGCACTCACGCACTCCCCCTTACGCACGCACGCACGCACTCCCCCTTACGCACGCACTCACGCACTCCCCCTTACGCACTCACGCACTCCCCCGCACGCACGCGCACGCACGCACTCCCCCGCATGCACGCACTCCCCCTTATGCACGCACGCACTCCCCCTTACGCACGCACGCACTCCCCCTTACGCACGCACGCACGCACTCCCCCTTACGCACGCACGCACTCCCCCGCACGCACTCCCCCGCACGCACTCCCCCGCACGCACGCACTCCCTCTTACGCACGCACGCACGCACGCACTCCCCCTTACGCACGCACGCACTCCCCCTTACGCACTCCCCCGCACGCACGCACTCCCCCTTACGCACGCACGCACGCACTCCCTCCCCCTTACGCACTCCCCCGCACGCACGCACTCCCCCTTACGCACGCACGCACTCCCCCTTACGCACGCACGCACTCCCCCTTACGCACGCACACACTCCCCCTTACGCACGCACGTACGCACTCCCCCTTACGCACGCACGTACGCACTCCCCCTTACGCACGCACGTACGCACTCCCCCTTACGCACGCACGCACGCACTCCCCCTTACGCACGCACGCACTCCCCCTTACGCATGCACGCACGCACTCCCCCTTACGCACGCACGCACTCCCCCTTACGCACGCACTCACGCACCCCCCCTTACGCACGCACTCACGCACTCCCCCTTACGCACGCACTCACGCACTCCCCCTTACGCACGCACTCACGCACTCCCCCTTACGCACGCACTCACGCACTCCCCCTTACGCACGCACTCACGCACTCCCCCTTACGCACGCACTCACGCACTCCCCCGCACGCACGCACTCACGCACTCCCCCGCACGCACGCACTCGCACGCACGCACTCGCACGCACTCGCACTCACGCACTCCCCCGCATGCACGCACTCCCCCGCATGCACGCACTCCCCCTTACGCACGCACGCACGCACTCCCCCTTACGCACGCACGCACGCACTCCCCCGCACGCACTCCCCCGCACGCACGCACTCCCCCGCACGCACGCACTCCCCCTTACGCACGCACGCACTCCCCCTTACGCACGCACGCACTCCCCCTTACGCACGCACACACTCCCCCTTACGCACGCACGTACGCACTCCCCCTTACGCACGCACGTACGCACTCCCCCTTACGCACGCACGCACGCACTCCCCCTTACGCACGCACGCACTCCCCCTTACGCACGCACGCACGCACTCCCCCTTACGCACGCACACACTCCCCCTTACGCACGCACGTACGCACTCCCCCTTACGCACGCACGTACGCACTCCCCCTTACGCACGCACGTACGCACTCCCCCTTACGCACGCACGTACGCACGCACTCCCCCTTACGCACGCACGCACGCACGCACTCCCCCTTACGCACGCACGCACGCACTCCCCCTTACGCACGCACGCACTCCCCCTTACGCATGCACGCACTCCCCCTTACGCATGCACGCACTCCCCCTTACGCACGCACGCACGCACGCACTCCCCCTTACGCACGCACGCACTCCCCCTTACGCACGCACTCCCACTTACGCACGCACTCCCACTTACGCACGCACTCCCACTTACGCACGCACTCACTCCCACTTACGCACGCACTCCCACTTACGCACGCACTCCCACTTACGCACGCACTCCCACTTACGCACGCACTCCCACTTACGCACGCACGCACTCCCACTTACGCACGCACGCACTCCCACTTACGCACGCACGCACTCCCACTTACGCACGCACGCACTCCCACTTACGCACGCACGCACTCCCACTTACGCACGCACGCACTCCCACTTACGCACGCACGCACTCCCACTTACGCACGCACGCACGCACTCCCACTTACGCACGCACGCACTCCCACTTACGCACGCACGCACTCCCACTTACGCACGCACGCACTCCCACTTACGCACGCACGCACTCCCACTTACGCACGCACGCACGCACTCCCACTTACGCACGCACGCACGCACTCCCACTTACGCACTCCCACTTACGCACGCACGCACTCCCACTTACGCACTCCCACTTACGCACGCACGCACTCCCACTTACGCACTCCCACTTACGCACGCACGCACTCCCACTTACGCACTCCCACTTACGCACGCACGCACTCCCACTTACGCACGCACGCACTCCCACTTACGCACGCACGCACTCCCACTTACGCACGCACGCACTCCCACTTACGCACGCACGCACTCCCACTTACGCACACACTCTCTCGCGTGCGCTCTCCCATACTCTGACCTCCGGTCCGGACCAGTTCAGGAGTGATGCACTTGGAATATGTCCCCCCTTCTCCTCCCCCCTCCCTGTGAGTGTGTGCCATCCGGAGCAGCCAGAGAATAGCAGTGAGCTGCTGCTGCTGAGCTCGGGAGACTCCAGGTCACTGCTACTCCTGGGAGTGTTGTCCCGGCTCTCCCCCCTTCCGGCTGCGGACCCCCTGAGGAGTGCTCGCGGAACCTTGTTTGAAAACCACTGCTATACGAGTTCGTGTCCATTTCATGCATCTTCTCGGCTAGGGCTAGGCCAGGACAAAGCCACATTTAGTCTGGCCAAGTTTTCAGGGAGCCAATAAGATGCGCATGTGACATCTAGCTTCATTTACAGTCCAGTATTTGGGTGTGAACCATAATATGGGGCGGGGAGAGAGGTTCTGTCGCGTCCTTTTTTTGTATGAGGGGTAAGGAGCATTTTCCGCCTGGAAGTTGGTCATTATGTCTGCCAGTAAAAGCTCCCTCTCGTGTGCCTGAACCGGAGGGCACTGTTGGCTCTTAGAAAGTGACTTCTAAGCGGAAGAATCTCTGCTGTGCCTCGTGTGATCAGAAGCTTCAGTCAAACAGCTGTGCAGTGATGCAGCAAAAAGAGGCAAATTATTTATTTTGCATATACCTGAATAATTTTCCTTGAATGAAAGTAACGCCTATGTATGAAAGCCATTAAAGATCAGACAGCAGAACTCTCACCTTTTTTATATCTAGACTGAGATCCGACCCCTGGCAGTTCACATCAGGATAATGAAGAATGGTCTGAGCATGAGGATTATTCCTTAGAGGAGTTTAAAGGAACCTACTCCTTTCAATGTCTCTCATTCTTCAAAGGGGAGGCAATAGATCGATTTACATGTCTCATCTTGAATATTGAGGAACCAAAAAGAGGGTGGGGGGGGGGGGTGAGGAAAGAGCTTTGCGTCATGAATAAGGCTATAATGGAATCCTGAAAGTGCATTATTTCCCAGTCCATCGATCAGGGAAGTAGAGCTGAGCAAGGTCTAACTGTAGAAATCTGACACCCTGAACCATGGCAATCCAAGCCAAATTTAGCAAGATGCTATTGGATACATTTTGCTCTGATTGCTGAGGTTGGGTTTTTTATTTTTCAATTCTCAAAATCTGAACTCGTTATTCTCTTGAAAGGGTTGATGGGTAATAGGCTGCCGATGGAAAAATGCCTGATTTCTTCAAAAGTTTTCCCGAAGGCTGATGATGCTGTTCCGCCGCGTGCCCTTAAAACTACAAATCCCTTGGAAGATACGTTCAAAGATTTCATGGAGGAAAGGATGGCTGTTATTTTAAAGCTGCAATCCGCTACTATTGGTGCTACCAAGAAGACAGCAACAGCTGTGGTGTGCATTCCCACAACAATATGTTTGTTGTCCCCTAACCTGGAATAAAGATTAGGAGTGGCCAGACAGACGTGTTTAAGAATTTCGGAGATCTTACGGATGTTATAGGTTTTTTTTTTTTGGTGTGTGTGCGCACGCAAAGCATCGCTGTGAGTTGGCTGCTTGCAAGATCTGCTGGTTATTCAGCAGTGGCAAATGGAGCATTGTAGCTGAAGAGTTGCTCAGCCGATGAGTCTTGCACACAGAAATTTAGTTTCCTTGCCATTTTGGTGAAGTCCTGGATACGATTAATCACGGGAAACCAGGACTATTGCAGCGGGATTGCAAGCACCAGGCAGAAGAAAGGAGTTAAATAAAACAAGTTTATTTCGACCGAAGTCAACAGGCACAGCACAAGGTTAAAGGCACAAACTCCACGTTACGGGAGGGAATCTTGGCTCACTAGGTGTTGGGCTCAACTTCATAGGCTTACCCAGAATGTCTTCCACACGCCAAAAGTCTCTGGGAACCGCGGTACCCTCGGGTTGCTAGTTGCGTCCTAGCAAGCTTAAAAGTCCCGCTTGTCTATGCAACGGAGCCTCGTTCTGGATCTGTCTCTGGCAAAAACCTCAGAGTAACACATCAATTGTCTCTCAGACTGAGAGTCTGGATCAAATCTAACTGATCGGCAGGGGTATACATAGTTTCCCAGTCCCTCTAAAAAGCATGGAAGACGACGTGCTGGCCAATCACAGTGAGGGCTCATCTGTGATGGGCCATGGGAGGTGACTGTGCTTTAGAATAGCCCACAGAGGTGGGCTTAAGGAGATAGGCACATTCAAACACCACTGGGAACAGTCAGTTGGGACTGAAAGCGAGGCCTCAGTTTCCAGTTACAGCCCGATACTCCATGCAGAGATAGATGCCTCCGTCTGTGAGGAACAATGGCTCCGATCTGTCACATTTTCGCAGACCGGAGTAAACACCCCTCCCCACTCTAACAGTGCCCAAGTACTTCACCCACATTTACATAGCAGGCCCTGATTCCTTTGTGTGCTGGTGATGTACCTGCCCTAGCACACACAGGAGTCATACAAATACATTACACATGCATGGGCAAAGAAGCTTTTACAGGGCACACCATAGCACACAAAAGGATGGTACAATATGCCAGAAACTTGGCATCCATCTTGACTGGTAGCAATGGCCGGGCTTAACCTTTAATATGCTGACCACGTTGCCCCTACCGTCACAGAGCCTCCAATATATGGGCTGTAGGGGTTATTTCCTACCGCAAGATGAGAAGGGAAAAATCGGCGGCGCCCCATGGACCTCGTTTCAGGAAGCCAGGTTTTACAGGCCAGAAGACCATGGGTTCTCAGTAAACACAAAATAGGCCTGCCGCTCAACCTTTAACCCAGTAAACCCAGGTTCCCTTTAGAGCCAGGCCCAGTGCATGCCAGTATGTACCCGACACACAGAATCCCGGTAGGCTGGTGGCATTCTAGGATTATTGGGTGCAAACAACCTCGGACAGAGATGGGTTCTCAATTCTTTCAAAAACATACCTTTTTGAAATTTGCAAATTACCCTTGTTCTGATTTTGATGATGGGGCAAAGTTGTTCTCTTGCCCTATCTGGATGAATATATACGGAGTAGCCCTATATATACATTCTATTATGGCTCATCTGACCAATTGTGTATGTATAAAATGGCTGTAACTTTTATTGTTATAATGTTTGCGTTGATGTATAAACTTTTGTTTGTTTTTTTGTCCCTGGGCATGCTAGGCTGGTGAAACACTTACCCAGCCTGCATGCCTAGGGATTAGGGTTCAGCTGGTTCCACGAGGAGGTTTTGGACAATGGAGCGAGGAGATGGGCAATCCTATTTGGAAGCCGTTGGTCCAATAAGCAGGGCCATTGTCTGCCCAGACAGAAACTCTTATCAAGAGTTTGCGAGCCGGCACTGAGAGCAGGAGGTAGGCGCCATTCTAATTGTCTGGTTTGTAATTTCCGCCCTCCTTGCCTCAGCCTCTCCGTCACGCCCCCTGTCCTGATTGGCCAACACAGACAAGCTCTCGTCTTGGGATTGGCCCACTACACAGCATTCGTGGAAAGATTGGTCTCTGGTCCGTTTTCCATGTTTGTCTATGGAGATGGGAAACCTATGAGTTGCAGCCGATTTTAATACCGGGGTGGTTTGTCACTGTAGTGTGTGGATTTGCTAAGTGGGACTCTCGAAGGATCTGCTGGAGCGACCCGAAAGCGAGGCTGTGTGCTGTTTTACTGCGGGAGATTCAAGTGTTGCTTGGTGACATGCATCAAACGATGCCTACAGACTCCGAACACTCACAGGAGTGGGCATTGGACCAGTAAAGTCATAGGATTCCCCCTGTGTGGGCCAGAGATTGAGTATAGTTCTGATGTGATATTGTGTTGGGTCTCCTGGCTCTAGCCAGAATCCCGTGGAATGGTCCTGGTTTTCCGTGACACTGATTTTGTTTTCAAAGATAGTATTCCAAGGGATCCGACAAAAACAAGAACCTTCAGGAAAGCGGCTTAGGAATTGCAGTTAAACAAATGTTTATTACGGTCGCAGCAGATTCATTAAAAAAAAAAAAAGGAAGGAATATATAATTTTCTTGTCCCTATTTCACCTGGGAAATTAGGGCAGTTTTGGTTCTCTCGTAAATCCATTTCTGATAAGATAAAGTATTTCAAGATGGAACTATAAGATCAGTGATGACTGCTGTCTGCTTTAAGTGTAGGGTATTTCTTGGCATGCATATCCACATATGCCTGAACATGCTAAGCATCAAAAGTTTAAGGTTCTGTCTTGGATGAAAGCACAGTTTTTGCCCTTCCATTGAGTCTTGCTATAGCTCCCAGAACTTTTTAGGAATTTGTGGCAGTTCTCATTGCGCACATTAGACACAAGTGGTGTGTGTTTTCCGAATGCCTTATCTAGACAATTAGCTGATAGAAGCGCATCTCGGGAAGAATCAGAGTGACGTGACTATAGTTATTGTGGTGCTGGAAGAACATTGACACATTGCAAATAACCAACAGTCATTTGTCTCCATCTCATTTGTAGCCATAAAGATTTTTTATTTTTTTTATTTCTTTAAACAAAAGACACGATTTTCTTACGCTGCAAAAAAATGCAATATTCAGCTCAGAAGTGAAGCAGTTTATAAATGAATGAGCCCCAGAAGTAAGATCGTATCTGAAGGTGTTGCAGCTCTTTAGTGTAGCAAAAGAGGTTGTTCTTTGGGCGGCCTTCCACAGCTTTGTAATGCAGCAACATTTCTTTAAACATTGGAACAAGAGGGAAAAACATCTCACTTCAATAATCCTCTTGGCATCACGAATAGATTTGTGTCCAGTCACAACACCTTGCATAACAGGCATACTAAACAGAGAAGTGGAATTTTGAAGCAGAAGTCGCGTTCTGCTTGGAGACTGGACTCGAATCCCCAGCTAATTGTGGAAAAATGGCAATGAGCAAAAATAGATTTCATGGCCACCAGAGAATCTCAATCTTCAGAACTTCTGTTCAAGATGGTGTCAGTCTGGCCTTAGCTGAGGATACAATGGCCATTGTATGGAATTTTTGCCGGGCATGTTTTCCCTTCAGTGCCCATGTTGAAGGTTCTAAAGATGAACAGGAGAGATCAAGCAGAGATTCTTAACTGCCCTAATTGGGCTAAGAAGGGCAGTATCTTAAGGAGAGGGCTGCTTCGGATGCTTCCCAAACTTCCATTTACTGGTTCATTGTCTTTAATTTGCCCTAATCTAGATGTTTTATTCAGCCTGTATGTTAAGCAGAGCAGGCTAAGGAAAGGTGTACAGGCATACCCCGCATTAACGTACGCAATGGGACCGGAGCATGTATGTAAAGCGAAAATGTACTTAAAGTGAAGCACTACCTTTTTTCCACTTATTGATGCATGTACTGCAATGTCATATACGTGCATAACTGATGTAAATAATGCATTTGTAACAAGTGTCCCCGCTTGCGCACAGCTTCGGTACAGGTAGGGAGCTGGTATTGCTGTTCAGGACGTGCTGACAGGCGCATGCTTGAGCTGCCGTTTGCCTATTGGGCGATATGGCCTTACTCGTGAGTGTACTTAAAGTGAGTGCCCTAAAACCGGGGTATGCCTGTATTAGAAGAACTGATTTCAACTCTACTACAGTCTCGTAAGAGTGTTTACTTCCAAGGTTTATGATAAAATATAGAGCAAGATGCTGAAGTCAGAACATCAAAATTGAACAGGTTTTGGATTTCATGCAGGTAGGTTTCCAGAAGGGACTTCAGCCTTCTTCCATCCATGTTTCAGCTCTACGGGTCTTCAGGTTCCATTCGCCTCAGAAGAACTTGTCAGGTTTGTAGGCGGTATATTGAGGCTGAAGCCTACAGTACGATAACCGATCCTAGTCTGGCACATCAACATAGTTTTGGAAGGAATGGCATCTGGAGGCCGAGGAAATCAAGAACATGTTGACAAGTCTGGAAGACTGTATTCGTAAATCTCCTCTTTCTCCTTTTTTTTTTTCTTTTTTAAATCTGAATTGTAACTAGGGGGCTTGGTGCTATTTTCAGCTCTGCAGACACCCTGGTTTCCCAGTAACTTACTTCCTTCATTTTAAAGGAGATTTAATTGTGCCTTCCTATTGGCTAAAGATTTTTGTTTCCCCTGGAGGGAGGTTTAAACCCAGTAACTTGACAGATTAAGTATCTCGGGAACAGTGGATGGAGGTGGTTGATGCTTTAACAGCAATTACTTCAGCCAGCAGAGTATAAGAACATAAAGCTCATCATGCACATCGTCTTTGAATATAAAACGGGCATGAAGAAAATTCCTTTTCTTTCCCAAGCTTGCTTCATCCTTTCATCTGAATCAGTAAATGGGGGCCCCTTCGTTCTCCTCTCATTCTAAGAATAAGAAAAGGCACTGACGGTTCTGTCCACCTACAGTATAACAATTTCAGAAAATCAGACCATTTATTTGTTCTATATCGGGATGGCCAACTCCAGGACTCACAGGTCCTTAAGGATATCCCTGCTTCAGCACAGGTGGCTCAGTCATAATTGAGCCACCTGTGCGGAAGCAGGGATATTCTTAAACTCCTGACTTGGTGGCCCTTGAGAACCGGAGTTAGCCACTTCTTCTGTTCTATATGATGCACTCAGGAGGCAAACCAGCCGCTTCTGTCGAGATGGATAAGAACAGGGTATTCGAGAAGCCTATATAATGATGGGCAAGGAGTTGTCATTAAGTATCAGGGCGCATTTCACATGCGATAGCAACTTCCTATATAGAGAGAGCTCTGGCGTCTACAGAAATTTTTTTTTTATAAATCAGCAAATTGATCATCCCGCAGCTTTGCAAAGCGCTAGGTTGGATGTATTGGCATCAGCAGAAGCAAAATGCGGGAGAACATTCTTTCAAGCAATTCTGAGTCGTTTTCTGATGGTCCTTCCTGAGTTTTGGGACTGCTTTTGGACATCCCAACTTTTTACCTACTGATTTTGGGTTTTCTTTTGGTTATCTATGGCAGCCTCTAGTCTTTGTCGTTTTTTTCCCCCGTCTTTGTGTTCTGTTTTATCATTATGCTCTTCATGCTGCTTGATAAAGAATAAAACTGAAGCAAGAAGAGGTTTATTTATAAAATATTTTTCCTGGGTAAAAAAAGCACCTCGTTTTCAAGTATATCCTGGGCACAAAGTAAAGATGACCACATTACAAGTTCCAGTTACATGTTTAAAGTAGGAAACAGACAAAGTTTTGAAGGATCTTAGACAGAAGCGGATGTGAGGGACTCATGTGAATTGTTTAAGGAATGTGGAGAAAGGTACAAGAGGAATTGGATTCTTTATTGAACCGTGGGATTTATAAGCAGGTTTCCGGAGGCGGATCTAAGGAGATAAGTGAAAGAGAAAAGAAGCGCTAACAGGCAATTTCTAATAAGACCATAATAACCAAATTCATATTAGCAACTGAGTCCATATGTTGTGTCCTGTGCTTGAATTAAATACCATACATGCAGGGGATGCGTATCAAAGTCCCATTCTTCGTGGATAAAAGATTTCCAACGTTTTTCAGTCCCACTGCCGGGGTCAAACGAGGGGGGTTTCCAAGCCCCTTAAAGATATTGGTGCAAAAGGAGGAATCCTCTGGCGCGTGGAGCGGTGGAGAAAGGAAAGAGAGCAAAGAAAAAAACAATGGTGTAATATTGTTTCAGACCTCAACACAATATGAGGGTGAAATAAAGAAACATTGCACTGACGTGTTGTGCAATAGAGCAGCGGTGCGCAATCTGTGGGGCGCGACCCCCAGGGGGGGCGCGAGACTGCCGACGGGGGGCGCGGGGTTTACAGAGGCCCCGCGCGCTTCCCGAAGGCACTTAAATTAAGTGCCGGGGGAGCTGCAGGGCCTCTGTAAACCATACTTACCCGTGGCTCCGGCGGCTTCCTCCCGGCGTCGCCATGGCAACGCGGCGTCAAAATGACGCTGCGAGGTCATGTGACGTCACGTTGCTATGGCAACGTGACGTCATTACGCCGGAGCGCGGGTAAGTTGGGGTTGGGGAGGGCGCGGGAGCGAGGGGACAGCCGTCAGGGGGGCGCAGGGAAAAAAGTTTGCGCCCCCCTGCAATAGAGGAATCGTCAGGCTGCAAACATATGATGATTGTGGGAATGATTGTCATCTGTGGCAGAACGCTTGAAGTAAATTATTTTCCCGTAATGTGCACCTTTTTATAAAAAAAATCGTGAAAATGCCATAGTATAATATAATTTTATTTAAACAAAAATTGTAATAAAGTGGTTATAGCACTCGCTTATCTTGAGCTTTGTGCAGATTGAATGTAAAGCTTTCCAGCATGGGGTATATCTTGCGTATCCTCCCTCTGGTCTGGGATCTTCCTGATACTGAGAAGGTAGCTGATTCCCATCTAGTGTCTCCTCGTCACTCGGGGTGTGTTCCGCAGTGGGGATCTCTCCTTTTCCAACTCCGTGTAGATCCTCATGGAGTCCCGTCGGGGCAACACCCATGAACGGGCCGACCAAGTGGTCTGGTCCTCCTCCGTCAAGGGTAGGTCATGTAATCCGTAAATTCGTGAGCGTGTCGGTGTTCTAGAGGCAAGGCTTGCGTTTGCCAAACACCTACGGAGGCCTCTGTGGTTCAACCCAACATGTTTTGCCTCCTGGCTTCCTCAGGGGTAACACCATGGTTTTTTGTTTTTGTTTTTTAAATCGATCCACATGGCAGAGGAGTTGTCCTTTTGCACTAAGGAGAGAAGTACTGTGTACAGTGGGGTGGGAAGTCTACTCAGATGTAATTGGTTAACTTGGCCAGAAAGTTCTTTAAAGGTTAGAAAGGAAAGATGTACATTATGTATGGACTTGAGGGATAGCCATCCAAGCTCGGTTAACATATCACAATGGTGGGTGTTGAAGTTATATATTAAGAAATAACAGCACTTGGGGTTATATTGAGGTGTTGCCTGATTAATACCTGCTCATAAGATTTTTGTCCTACCGCCAGCTGAGTCAATAACAGTAGTAGAGACTGCCATAGAGGACTAAACAAAAATTAAATCAGTCGGTAAAAATGTCCTTCATTTAACAAAACCTTTTCTTCCTGTCATTAATTTACAATCCTACTGTAACTAATGCAGTGTGTCATTACCTTTTTGCTATTCATCCTTGTGATGTTCACTCTTTCTGGCTTCATTCAGAGAACTATCAAACATATTTTTAAAGTAATAATCCTCCCTAACTCACAGGATAGGAACAAGGCAGTTCTCTGGGGCTGAGCCGTGCTATGTTCAGCTCCGGGGGGCCCCTAGTTCCAGAGATACCTGCTGATGTAAGTTTACCTGCATCACTTCCTGGTTTTAAAAGGGGATTTTAATGGCTGTCTAGTATGAAGCCATAACTGATAATGCTACAGCTTCCTATTGGCCTGAGATTTGGTGCCCATTTTGTTTCCCCTGGAGGGAGATTTAAATCTGGTAATTACACCGGTAAGTATCTTAATGGGGATGTGTGGCCCAGAGATGAAAATAGTAAGGATCCCCCCTTGAAATGTTGTTTAAATAAAAAGGGAGGGGGGGGGGGGGGGAATTGCTGTGTTGCACTATGAAACAAAAAGCAAGAGGAGCAACTGATATTGTGAGCTCTGAATTCCAGAATGTCGCTTGGTGGAACTGCACCTCTAACGCCATCTGCACTGCCACTGCCACACAGCGTTCAGGCTAATTGCAGAGTGAGTCCCTTTCCTCTTTCGTACATTTGACCCAGAACAAAAGTACGTTCTGCACAAAGTAGGTCACAGTCGAGAGGCTGAGTGCGGATCTGTAAGGACATTTTGTGTCTGGAGAGTTGAGGGCGGAAAAGGAATGGGTCTGTCAAAATACAGCTACTCCTGCAGTGTCGGGGGGAGGGGAGCGCGACACCTTGTACAGCCGTCCTTCCCAGGCACTGGCCCTTCTGAAGGGGTGCAGTGTGTTTTTAGGGGGTTCAAACTGAACACACTGCTGTGTAGTAGTCTTAAGTATCTGTATAAACTTCCAAAGCTGCTCGTTTAAAGGGAAAACAAAATGTTATGCCAAAACCACAACCCTTTTTTTACAATGAAAAACCTTTTTACTTGTTTAGAAATGCAAACGCACATTACTGGAAACAATTGAATATATATAGTCTTCTTTTCTGGAATCGAGAAGTATCCATGTTTGGTATGTGATGTCATTTATGCCAATGGGAGGGTTGAAAATTAGATTGGGAAAACTTGGGCGGAATGTGATTGAATATTGAGAACATCAATTCTAATTTTAGCTGGTCCACGGGACACAGCAGCTGGGGGAGTGTCCGTACTGATGGGCATTTTTTTTATTTTTCTATTGCTATATATAGATAACTTCAGACTAGAACGAAACAAAAACCCTTGTAGGTCAGTAGGGGCGCTGTGCTGGTCCTCTGTAGAACAAGAGGTCATACGCTTGAAGTTTGAGTGGGAGGTTCGGGAAATGTGAAAAGTACGTCACTGAAAGGGTGGTGGATTTGGGGAATAGCCTTCCAACAAACGTGGTAGGGGTTAATACAGTATGTGAATGAGAGAATCTGATTGGCGGGAAGACACACGAATCTGAAGTATGGCACATGGCCGAGTATTTAATACGACTTGAGAATTCACAGTAGATAGGAGAATAGGCAAACAGGGGAAGCCAGGTAGTTTACTGTTTATATTTTGGGGATCACATGGCTACTATTTCTTCCAGACAAATGGGGGTGGCGGGGGGGGGGGGGGGAGGGGAATTGAAAATGTTGTGTGTCTTTTTCGAGACCGCGCTGGGAAGGTTTGAGAGGTTTTTTTCCAACCAATTGCTTGGTACAGGCATACAAAAATCTATCAACACAATGTCATATAATTCAACATCCACAGCACTCTGTTTTATAACTAACTGAAACAACTAGACAGACAGGGGAGACACACTGACTCACAACTCCACAAGACAGGACAACAAACGTGAAGGAGGGGGGGGGGGGAGTGCAGTCTTGGATATCTTCAGTTCGACTTCTTTCCATGGGACCCTTTGTGTTAGGGATCAGTTTCTTTTTGTGACCTCTGACCATCACTTCGATCGGTTCTTGCCCCTGTCCACCCTACCTGTCTCTGGTTTGCCTAACGTCAGTACCAGCCCATCCAAGGAGAATGCATTTCGAGCTATCATAGCAATATATTGGAGGCATATACCCCTGGTATATCTGATTGGGCTAGCCATGGAGCCCATGTTTTTAGAAAATTTGTGCCCGTGTCGTTGACCAGACTCGTCAACTGCTCCATCCGGCAAACGTACCAAATTCTATTCCGAATTTTTGGGATATTGGGTAAATCAGGTTGCTTCCACAATGCTGCAATTTCGCACCGCAGGGCCGTGGCAAAATGTGCGATTAATTTGTGCTCTGATCTGTTTAGGCCCTTGGTGAAGGTTTGAGAGTTTTAACAGGTAGTGTGTGTTTTTCCGTCTCAGGATGGTGGATGTCGGAGGACAGAGATCGGAGAGGAGGAAGTGGATCCACTGCTTTGAAAACGTCACCTCCATTATGTTCCTCGTGGCCCTTAGTGAATACGACCAGGTTCTCGTGGAATCCGATAACGAGGTGTGTCCTAAGGGGTCCCCCTTTCTCCCTTCTCTTTCAAGTCCTACAGTCTCTGTAAGATCTGATTTCAACAGATTATAGTTCTAGTCGACGATCAAAAATAGTTATTTAAGCTCAGGTAGTAAAATAGTTCAAATTACAGAACATTTTTTGATTTCCTTTAAAAAGAAGAATCTTTTTGCCAAATTTTTCATTCAAGGCATATTATCCACCAACAGAATAATCTTTTTTTAGATCTCTTCGTATGCACAGCTCTGTACATAGAATTTCTCAAGAACGAGTTTCTGCAGTAGTGTCAGATATTAAATTGTCCAAAGTCACAAGAAGCTGACCCTGGGATTCAAACTGTGTTCACCTGCTTTAGGGACATTACACCTTTGCTGCCACTTGTCCGAATAAACATGTCTTAAACTATGAAACGCAGCAGGGAAGGTGTTGCATGGCTTGTGCATTTTCCCTACATTGCAAATCCAAAAGTAGAGATTTGGCCAGTGGCCACCACACCTGTGGTGTGGGAGTGGCCTTCAACACACTGCTCTGGCAGCGCAGGGGTTAATCTGGATTTATCCCTCCTTCAGAACCGGATGGAGGAGAGTAAGGCACTATTCAGGACCATCATCACTTACCCCTGGTTCCAGAATTCGTCTGTCATCCTGTTCCTGAACAAGAAAGACCTCCTGGAGGATAAGATAATGTACTCGCACCTCGTAGACTACTTCCCAGAGTTTGACGGTAAGCACGTTCTATGTGTCCCTTCCCCATAGTGAAGCGACTTTTTCCAAGGTCACAAGGCGAACAACCACTGGTTTACCTGCATCAACCTTACCACTGAGCTGCTCCTTGCCTTTCTCTCTGTTGTCTCATCTGCTCCCTGTGCTCATGTCTTCCCCGCTCTCCTCCCCAGGCCCTCAGCGTGACGCCACGACAGCCCGCGAGTTCATCCTGAAGATGTTCGTGGACCTGAACCCAGACAGCGACAAGATCATCTACTCTCACTTCACGTGCGCCACCGACACGGAGAATATCCGCTTTGTCTTCGCTGCCGTCAAAGACACCATCCTGCAGCTCAACCTGAAGGAGTACAACTTGGTCTGACCGAACCCCTGCTCACTTGCGTCGGCTGGACCCCTCCCCAAGGCAGCACCACGATAAAGCTAAGCGTCAGCTAGTGGGGGGAAGAGTGGTCCCCTGATCCGCCATTTTTTTTTTTTTTTTTTTTTTTTAATTATTTTTAAACGGGAATGATTTGCCAAATTTGTGAAGGTGCAGCGTTCTGCTGTCTGTCTGCCTGGGATCGGAGTTGTTGATTCACTCGTGGTTCGTCTTTATTTTAATTGTTTTTACAGAATATGGCTTTCATTGTTACAGTGACAGGGCAGGTGGGTGGCGGCGCTATGCTCACTGCCTGCCCCCATGTAACTTTGTCTTTAATTCAGACCAGGGTAACAGCCCATGGCCTTGATTAACTCCTTTTACTGCCATCCAGGCCCTGAAATGCATTGCAGGCCCCTCTGGCAGCAAAATAGTTAATCTCCACCCCTCCCCCACCCCTTATTTTTTTTTTTTATTTTTTTTTTTTAAATTTCTTTTTAAGCAGCATTGCATGTTTTAAAAGATTGTTATAATTGAGAGGGCTAAAAAATCTATTCTTTCCAGAGGTAAAAAAAAAAAAAAAAAAAAAAAAAATCAAATACCTGTAATATTTATATTTTGAAACAATTCAGCTCCGTACACCTTTTAATAGGAGTGACATTACAGCCTTGGCACACCTCTGTTCCAAGTGGGGGATTTGTGACCCCCTTTCCTGTTTTTAGGAGAGTAGCAGAAGAAATAGGGAGAGGGGGAAGCTTAACACCCCTGCTACATTTCTCTCTGCACAAAGTAATGCAGAGGTTGGTAATCCCCCAAACTTTATGGGGAGCAGGGCATCGTCCCTAAACTGTTCCCCAGACCATGCTCCCCTTTTTCCTTTGACGTTTGCATGACGAGATGCTGTATTCTTGAATTTTAACAAGCTGTAAAAACATTCGGGGTCGAATTAATTTGTGTTCTTTGCTTTGTACAGAATTGGTCAAAGTGGAAATCTACCCTTTCTTTTGTATAGGGCTTGAGGAAGGGTGCAGTGGCCATAGTCTGTTAACCCTTTACCGACCAGAGCGGCCTGCGTTCTGGCAGGTAACGGGTTACTCTCTTTATTTGAATTAAATGCAGAGATGGGTTTAGGTTGCACAAAATCTCTAGATGGATTCTCTGCCTCCTTTCACCCTTAAAGCCTCTGCCGTTAATCCCTTCACCCCTTGTTGCTGCTTCACTGCACTAAGGAGCTGTGAGTTTTTTTTACATTTTTTATTAAAAACCCTATAAACTTTTTACGGTGTTTGAACCAAGAAAGCAATGAAGCGCTCTCCTGTACACTACTAGATGTTCAGATCTTATTATAGGAACTTATATGGAAATTTACTAGGAATGTAGAAGGGGGTTAACATCTTCACTATAGGGTGGCCATATACTGCATTGTAGGCCCCTCTGGAAGTGAAGCGGTTAATCATTAAGTGCCTGTCCCCATCTGATGGATTCCTATGGGATATCCTTACCAGGATAGAGCTCTGTAGCTGTATTTTTATTTTTTTGGCTGGGGGGGAGGAGGGCGGGGTTGTCATTTGTAGGATTACGGTAAGCAGCTCCCTGTTGCAAAGAGGATTTAACAGGAGGGAACATGAAGCTAGCTAACAGGAAACACTAAGGAAATACACTACTGTTTCACATTGGGAGTTTAAAGATGATCTGTGCCATAATAATGCTGCCCAGGCTTTTGTGCGTGTTTGTGTGTAAATATATCATGAAGTCCCGGACTCTAATTTAAAAGGCAACACATTCCCAAGAGACTGAGGAATGCGGAAGCATTTGTGTGTATTTCTGGCTGCTATTAAAAGGAGAGGTGTTCTGCGTTTATAGTGTGGCCTGGCTGGAGTTTAATAAATCAGCACATGTGTATACATAAACATGCACAACATATATCCGTTTTAATAATCTACTTGTTTGCTTATCTTCTTAATAGCATACTTCATTGTGAAATTCTCTACCTGCCTCCATAAGTATAAGTGTCACAGTGACACCTATTGGCCGCTCTGTAAATCGCAGGTGTATTGTTCTGCCCTTGTAACATTAGCATGGCTGGTTTATGCCAGCAAAGAGGGAAGATGTATGTAATGTATGGTATGTATGTATGTATGTATACAAAGTAAAGGTACAGCCCTACCCTAAATGACCTAAGCACATTGTATGAAAGAGCAGCCAATCACAAGTAGCAAAAAAAAAAAAAAAAGAAGGTAAATGTGGTGCCATGTTTGGTTTAAGGATTGGCTGTGGTGTCAGGGGGATACTGTAGCTCCTTTTCCCAGAATTCCTTGCTTGTTTTGCTCTCACTGTTTATTGGCTTCTATATACCATGTGAGGGGCAGTGACATAATCAAAGTGGAACCAACCCGTCGTCTGATTCCCCCTCAGTTCTATGCCCAGGCAGCAGGAATTTTAAGAAGGGACTCTCTCTCTCCCACTTAAAATAAAAACCAAGGAAGATTGCTGGATAAACTTTAGACTGTAAGGAAAACAAAGTACTTTGAGTAGGCAGGACACCCCCTTTTGGTCATGGGAGTTTTTCACTTACAAACTAGTAAAAGGTTCCTCCATGTTCAAGTAGATTTTATTTCTGGTTTCCATTTTAAATGGGATTTACTTGTGGACTTCCAGTCTGCTAAATCCACCCCCACCCCCTTCCAAAAGACAGGGCAGAAATGTTTTGCAGGCCATCCTGGCAGTAAAAGGGTTAAACTACTCCAAGACACGTTCCCCCAAAGTTTTGAGTAAGGCGTAAGCGTAAATAGAGGCGTTATAGCACTCTGTATCGATATAAACACATGCTGCCGTTAGCCCTTCCCAGTAACTGGTAATCGCCAGGTTTGTCTTCAGAGCACTTTTTTTTACATTTTTGGCAGCCAACTGCAGTCTTAATAAATTCTCAGAAATTCCCCCAAATAACCCTCTTTTTGCCAGAGGGGCCCGCACCGCAACCTAATAAGAGGAGCAATGTTCTAACATGCCAAGAAGCGAGACTGCTCCGGTAGTGAATTGGTTAAAGCATCTGTGTAATTAACCTTGCTTTTAGATTAATTGTTTTCCAGAAACAGATCTCCGCAGGAACACACCCCTTCTCTCTGATTTTTGTATTTTTGCAAAATAATAATTTCGCTCGCAGCAGAAACCGGGACTGAAAACACTCCAGTAGCTTCTGAATCCTTTATCTCAGGGCGACCATCTTTAAGAGTTCCTGCAAAAGAAATTGGTTTTACAACGCTCTCTCTCTCTCTCTCTCTGGCGTAAGAAACTACTGGAGGATTTCACAATGAAGTATTGTGAATATATACATATCTACGTAAATGTTTGTGTGTATCTGTACACACAGATACGTGTGTGCGTGCGTGTTCTTGTTCACTACAGAATACTATGAGCCATGTAATTGGTGCATCTTTTGCCAGGAGGAGGTGCTAATTGGGCCAAGGTTTCTATGGGGTATTTTAAATATTTCACCCTAGGTTGAACGACACAAATTACTCCACTTGTGCTGCGTTCATATAATATACAACAGGCTGATTCATCAGACACTTACGGATTTTGAGGGATCAATCTTAGGTGATATGTTCTTCGATTATGTAATCATATAATTAACCCAAGTTACATGGGCCATCTTTAGAACCTCGACTACACTACATTCTTCTACACTACACAGAAATTGTCCTCTGTTTCTGAAGTGGTCTGCATAGGGTCGTTACCAGGTGTTACATGGGTATATGGGATCATTATGGGGTTATTACAGTGTTCCTGTGCTGTATTGGGGTCGGTGTTTAATATAAAGGAGTATCTTGGCCTTATGGAAACATTCTCTTATAAAGAGTTTCTTGATTTTTCTAGACTCGGTCTTTTATAATGAGGTGTTCTTCAGCCTTATAGGATTGTCTTGTAGTAAGGTATTATGGCTGTAATAAATTATTATTTTCAAATTAAGTGTTCCTTGGCCCCATAGAACCATTCTCTTATTTCCTTGGTCATACAGGCGCCTTTTTCATAAGTGTTGCTTGGTCCTAAAAACTCACTCTTATAATAAAGAGTTCCTTGGTCTCTGGGGTATTTCTTTTATAAGGATGTGTTTGTCGACCCTTTACAATGATTTTCTTATTACAAGGTATTTCTGACTCTAGGGTCTTTTTATGAGCGATGTTGCTCGGCCCTGTGGGGTTTTTCTTGTATAACTAGGTGTTCTGCTCTATCCAATCATTCTCTTATTATATGGTGTTTCTGACCCTACAATGTCCTTTTATGACAAAGTGTTGCTTGGCCCCATACAATGATTCTATTCTAATGATCCGTTCCATGTCCACAACAGACATTCCTGAAGCATTGCACTTTCAGTGTGCCCAGCCTTGCTTGTGTCCGACTGCACCTCCCCTCACCTTTCTGGTCTCCCAAATAATGTACAGGGTCTGATGAGGGGCAGGCGGCTCACACTGAACAGGGGGGGGCGGGTCAAATTTAGAGGCTGTATATTGATTGACATGTACAGTGGTCAGAAAGTTTGTGAGCCCCTTAGGATTTTCACATATTTCACATCTAAAATATTATTAGATCTTAATCCAGTTATTATAATAGATATGGATAACCTGACAAATGACACATCATGATACCTTTTCAACATTTATTTATCCACAAATGATTCAACATTCAATATCCATGTGTGAAAAAGTATGTGAACCTTTTAGATTCTGTACCTGGTAGCGCCCCCTTGAGCAGCAATGACTTCAACTAAGCGTTTCCTATAACTGCTGGTAAGTCTCTCACATCGGTTTTGAGATATTTTGGCCCATTCCTCCTTACAGAACTGCTTCAACTCAGTGACATTTGAGGGCTTCCTGGCATGAACAGCTCACTTCAGGTCCTGCCACAACATTTCAATGGGGTTTAGGTCCTGACTTGGCCTAGACCATTCTAAAACGTGGAATTTCTTCTGCAACCATTCTTTTGTAGATCTGCTTGTATGTTTAGGATCATTGCTGCATGACCCACTTTCTCTAAGGCCGGGTCCATAGTACTGCAGACCGCACTGAGGCATCCGCACGGGGCGCGATCGCATTGCCTAATGGCATTGATTGCGCCCATAGACAGCGTGGGCGCAAGCAGGAGGGGACGCGCATTGCGCAAGAAATCAGTTTCTTGGTACGACAGGCAGGTCACCGGAGAGGTTCACCCAATGAGGGCAAACCAGCTCTGACGCCCCTTGGCCGTGCACACGCCTCTGCGCGGGCGAAGGCTGTATGGCCTTGGGCTTAAGCTCACGGACGGGTGGCCTGACATTCTCCGCTAGAATAATCTGATGCAATGCAGAATTCATGGTTGATTTGAGCTATCCAAGTCCTAAGGAACATTGTTCAGAAGTCTTGTGGATCATCTAAGTGCTCTTTGGTGAAATTCAGATGGGTAGCAATGTTCTTTTTAAAGAACAGTGGTTTCCTCCTGGCTATACTTTCATGAACACCATCCTTGTTCAATCTTTTTCTGATGGTTGTCATGCACACTGACATATTGGCCAAGGTGAGAGTGTCCTGCAAATCCTTGAATATTACGCTGGATTCTTTGACTTCCTGGAAGATTTGCCGGTTTGTTCTTGGAGAGATTTTGGTAGGACGACCGTTCCTCGGTAGAGTGACTGGTCTTGAACGTTCTCCAGTTGTAGACAGTCTGACAGTGGATTGGTGGAACCCCAAATCCTTAAATAGTTTTGTAACCCTTGCCAGACTGATTGGGGCATGATGTGTTTCCACACACTTATATGTTGAAGACCAAACTCACCAAGCTTCTTATCTCTATATTGGGTGGGGCCTCCCAAACGGACCCCTGAAGATCTACTGAATTATTTAAACACCCAATTCTAATTATCCCCTTTAATTTAGCTGATACCCAGGGTTTCACTTACTTTTTCACATACCCTGACTCTTAATTACTCATTGTTTTGTCTAATTCATACATCATTTTGTTTCAGAAGACATGGAATTGGTTAATATAAACCCTATTGGATATTTAAGAAAAGACTGGTTTTGATTCAAGACAGTTGTCATGGAAAAGCTATGAAATTTCTGTCGTCATTGGGGTTCACAAACTTTTTATTGCCACTGTATGCGTGCGAAGTCTGAGATAGAAGGGGAGGGGGGGGGGGTCGATGGGGCAATTATTGGGTCAAGGTGTCCGAGCAGAACTTGAGTGGCATTACAGCCACCTGTCAACACTAAGGACCCCTCTTCAATCTCTCGATGTTCAGTATCCTATTCCCCTGCCTTAGTCACTACTTACTTCCTTTAATTTGTATTTTGAAAAGCTTTCATTGCTTTACAGCCCACAATCATGTATCACTGATCACTGGTTCGTTTTCTTTTTTGGTGCCCCCCCCCCCCCCCCCATATCTGTTTATATGATGTATATTATCAATAATATATATGTTATTTTTTAGATATGCTTTTGTTTTTGTGATTAATGTATCCCCCCTCCCCCACATACACACGCCTGTTTCATTTTGCACTGTGAAAAAGAAAAGGAAAAAAAACAAATTATTTAAAAAAACAAAAAAAAACCCAGGGGAGAGTTCTGCCCTGGCCCTCCAAAGCTTTTCTGCAATACGTTAAATGCGTGGCTACCAAGGGCCCCTCTGGTAATGAAGAGGGGACATGTTTACGGTTTTGCATTTTCTTAGATCATTTCGTTGCAAAACTGGAAGAAGACTTTGCTTGGACCTTCTGCTTCCTTCCCTTTTAAAAACTCTCCACGCAGGATCTATCTTTCTCTCTGATGCTTGCTTCTGCATTCCTGTGCCAATTCTTTCCCGCATGGCACCGTCTGCCATGCGAGTGCCAAAGTGACGTTCATTACGCATTTTCCTTTCTCTTGTAGACTGTTATCTTTTTATTTAAATGATCGATGTTAGTTGGTGAAAGGCCATAATCCTACAACAACCTCGCTCCCAATTACTTATAAGCAAAGATGAGGCACTCCACAAAAAAACAGCAAACATTACAAATGTCGTGTGCATGTTTCATAGAATCAATAACAAAGTATACTTCACCCGACAAACTGCCTGGAGAGAAGACACAGCACTGGATATAATGATGAATAATTGGGTATTAGAGTACAAAAGTGAAACCAATGTTTCGGTTCCGCAACCCTTATGAAGGTCCCTATAGCACAGCGGTGTCCAACTCCAGTCCTCAAGACCCCTACCAGTCTTGAGAACTGGAGTATAGCACCCCTCCCATAGCGGACCGAAAGTTTGGTTTAACTTTTGGACACGAATACATATTGATTCATCATGATCTCCAGTGTACGGTGTCTTCTGTTTGTGCAGTTCATCACAGGGCTTTAGATTGTGATGTTTTATTTAGAACATTTTAGCATTCTCTTTTTTATTTTTTATTTTTTTTATTTTATTTGTTATATACAATACCCAGCAAAGCACTCGGTCCTGCGTATTGCCTTCCTTTTGCTTAACTTATCGCAAACTATGACAGCACTGGGAATTATTCTGCGTCACTGCTCGCACGTGTGTTCCTGTGCATAGACATGTAACCTCAGAACAACTATAACTGATTTGCTGCCAGAGGTCTGCAACGCATTGAGGACCCAGCTAAAGAGTTAAAGTAAATCGTTTAAATGATATTATATACATTTTTTTCTTCTTAAAATAATGATATCTTTTTGGAACTGCTGTCTACTCCTGTTATTGGTATCTTAGTGACATTTTCCTCTCCTGAGATACCGAATATCCTACCTCAGGATAACTGCTGGGGGTTTGACATAAAAAAAAAAAAAATCCTACCCAGGGAAACAGGGCTGCTCCATGATTTGAATTTGGCTTTAAATGTATTTCGTAATGGTTACTACTTTGAGACCCTAAACTACTTTCCTGATCATACAGCGGTAGGTTAAGATCCCAGATCACGCCCTTTTAACTGGCTAGAGCAGGGTCACCTTATGGGAAAGAGAATTTATGGGCTTGCGGAAGGCATGGTCGTACTTGGCACTGTTGTATTCCTCAACTTGCTCACTTTCCCCTTTCATTCCCACTGGAGGTCTGCTTTAATTCCTCCAGCGTTAGAAGGGAGGTATAAAACGCGCAGTGCACCTGTAGCTCACTGCTTCGTTATTCCCACACAATCCGTTCCCCCTGAATACATGGGAGCTGATTTTATTCCGTTGAATTTTATTTTTTAACTGTAATATTGTTTTTTTTTTTTTTGTTTTTTTTAAACAAATTGCTTCTCCCCTCCATGCTGACCCCCTCTCCCCGTATTACATAAATGCACACTGGAATTTGATTTTCATATCTTGCTCCTCGAAATTGTTTGAAATTGGAATAAATGTTGTTCCTATAAAACTGTCTCGTTTCTTAGCCTGGCAAATCTCTCCTCTCTGCTCCATTCCTGACCTTTCTAAGTCACATTCACTTTAAAAACGGCTCTTTTTCATTTTTAAACATCACTCCTGTTCGGGCATTTTGATCCTATGTTGGACTGACCCATTATGCTATATGTCGCTCTCATTGGGCCCATTTAGTCCTACGTGGGACTGGTCATTTAACCCATTAAACACATCACTGTTAGGTCACTTTTGCCCCCTATGTGTGACTGACCCTTTAACCCATTAAACATGTCAGTCATTAGGCCCATTTGGTCCTACTGTATGTGGGACTGAACCCATTACCCATTAAACATGGGGCAGTCATTAGGCCTATGTGGAACTGACCCTTTCACCCATTAACCTTTTCCCTTTCATGAAGTCACTTTGGTCCTACATGGGACCAATTGCATGCGTAGGATGACAGGAATTGCCCTGAGTGACGTGCTGAGATTACTGGGGTGTGAATTCCATTTCCGCAAGCCGTCATATCTTCAATGCTTCACACGCCACCTGTCAATAAGAAAACCTCACAGTCCTCCCTCTCTTCTCAGCTTGGCCCTATCCTCCCGGCTCAACGCCTACGGTGCCTCTCGACATGACGTGAAGTGACAGTGCTGTTATGTTTCAATTTCTCTGCTGTTTTGTAAGCACTCCGTTACAGACTCCATAATTCGACACAAAAATAGGGACACGTTATCTGTTCTGTCAATGTACGATAAAGGAGCTTCTAGACCGCTCTGAAGAAGGTACAACAGCACGCACAATTTACTATATGCAAAGATAATATGAATAAAATGTGTATGTGTATATACTTTTATACACACACAATAGAATGGTATTAAATCCCCCCTCACTAGCCGATCATTAGCAGATGTCATTAATCTCCCAGCTGCTTTAATTAGATGGAACTTCAGCCGCTGGCAGAAATAGGTACAGGACATAAAAACAGCTACAGTACCTGCTAAATAGGTACAGGTGGAGAATGTACCATTGAAGGCCCTGCTGGAAGCAAAGAAGGTAGACCCAAAGTGAGCAAAAGACTGGTATATTTAACAGTGGATCATACTGACATGTTTTTGAAACATACCTAAAAGTTCTCTCACAGACAAAAACAAATACATTGCCGCCGCTGCGTGCACTTATAGTAAGCGCGACGGTGACGGAGCGTCGTCAAATTTAGAAGCTGGCGATGTTTGATTTTTCAAGGGCTGTCGCCTCATGTGACAGCCCCTGAACCAATCAAATGCCAGAAAGACCGCGCCGCCGCAAAGCAAAATATAACTTTTGCTAGTGGCAATGGGTGACGTCACCTGTCGCATCGCGGGCACTATACGCGCGGCCTTAGTATCTTACACGCTCACCTGCTCTTAAAAAAAAAAATGTTTTTCTAGTGATTTTCTAAATCTCTAGCTTCCGATGTTATCCTGGTAAGATGCACTGGGCTCTGAGGAAAGCTCAATTTTTACCTCCCGGACACATTTTTAATGCTGATCTGCTGAATGAAGAATCTCATTTTCGAAAAGTCAAATCGGCTTTGGATAAAGCAAGAAGAGATCTACGAAGTCAAAATCAGTGCACAAAACAAAGGGTGAACCGGTGCTTTTGTGGCTTAAACTGGGTTATGAAGACCAAAAGTTAGCAACAAACGTAAATTATTTTAAGCGCTTTGGCAGTGTTTTTTTAATTTGTTTTTAATGAAAACCTGAAAAAAATTAAACCTTGTGGTCCTAGTCCCAAAAGATATTCCTGTATGTTGTATATTATTTTTACTGATATAGCGCCAGGCATGTAAGCAGCACTTTACGGGACATAATACAGAGAGAATGACACAAATAGGGATAAGTGCATAATACATGGAAGTAAACATTGGAGGAGCCCCTGCCCCTACAAGCTTACAATCTATCCATGTTTAGGGTATCTGCCCCTTTTTGTTAGATGAGGCTTAAACCTCTGTCACAGGCGTCTGCTAGCGAAGGAGTTAAAGCAGCATGACGTGATTTTTGTTACAGTAGGATTGAAGCAGGGGGTCTCCTGAGCTGAACTGCATTGATTTAAGCTCCATGGACCCCCTGCTTCCTGAGATACCTCTGTAGGGGGTGCCAGTATCTCTGCTCAGTTTTTAAATGTCCCGTGTCACGGGGGCCAGTAGGAAGCCACAAGGGATGACGTCTCGGCCTCCTCGTGGGATGTTTAAGCCACCATTATGTTGGCCCCAACAGGAGGTATCTCGGGGAGCAGGGGGTCCCCAGAACTGAAATGAACACGGTCCAGCTACGGGGACAAACAAAAGTACGTGTCACCAGGAGTGGTACTTATGAGAACCTACGGGACGCTACCGACCTTTGTTACAGTGGTGTTGTAAGAATAACTTTTGAGAAATTCTCCCTCCCCTTCTTCCTCTTTTTTTTTTTTTTTTTTTATGGTCTAGATTTCACCGGCAGGTAGGGAGGGTGTCAGCTCCGAACAACTCATAACCTGTTCTCCCAGCTTGCAAGAGAGGGGCACTGAAAAAAGGTGCGGCAGCGGTGAGGTTGTCAGCTCAAAAAACCCTTTCCCCCCCCCCCCCATCAGCTCCGGGACATTCGGGCTCTGCTTAAGTGTGGGCCGCAGCCCTAACACCCACTGTGCAGCTATCTCTTGGGGGGCCTCAGCTGGATGGAGACACGTTGCTTGGCGCAGGATGGGAAGAGGAGCTATTAAAGGACACAGAAAATAATTGGGATGTTCACACCACAACTGGTGCTTTTATAGGACAACTTAAGCAAAAAACATTTGACCCCCTCTTTTTCTTTCTCCCTGTTTAGAGTTCCCCCAAAGATATATTTTTGTTTTTGGCTGTATTTTTCTCTGGCGTCTGTGCTGGGATGCTGTAAAATGCATCCACTCTTTTAGTAAAGAAGGATTTCGTCGTATCCCCCCCACCCTACCCCTGAGCCTGCTGCCCCCTCTCTGGTCTTGATTCTGATGCCACCTCCCAAAAAATCCCAGAGGAAGGACCTTAAATATTTGGGGTTTTCAGCCCACGGGCGGAGACGGATATAGGCAGCCTGGTAACGCGGATAATCTGGAATATTTTGGGATCCCTTTACAGGAACACGGAGGTGGCCTTTTTTTCTTTAACCCTCCCATCCCCATCTTTCACGTGGGGCTAACAGAGTAGATTTCTTGCACAGACCTCAGGAACGTTTCTGAGTGACGACAGGGCAGACTTGGTATCTCCCCCCCAAGTTACCAGCACACAGGTCATGGGCTCAGGACTGCGGTGAGCTGGAGATCTTGGTTTTCGTGTGTCTCGGGTCCTTGCTTAGGGACGCAGCTGGTTAGCTCCTGAGATGCCGTGGTGCTGCTGTACCTGCTACCTGTCTGAGGATGAGAAAGCTGCTCTGGCCATCAACAGGGAGATTGAGAGGATCCTGCGGGACCAGAAGAAAAGGAACCGCAGTGAGCTGAAGATCCTGTTGCTGGGTGAGTGTGAGGGTAGCTACTACTGAGTGCGTTTGTGTGGAGGGGAGCTGAGGGTGGGTGTGAAGGGAGCTGACAGTAGAGAGTAAGTGTGAGGGGAGCTGACAGTGGTTAGTGAGTGTAAGGGTAGGTGAGAGTGAGGAGAACTGATAGTGGAAAGTGAGGGTGAGCTCATAGAGTGAGTGTGAGGGGAGCTGATAGTGGAAAGTGAGTGTTAGGGTAGCTGATAGGGGAGAATGAGTGTGGGGGGAACTGATGGAGAGTGAGTGTGAGGGGAGCTGACGGGAGTGTGAGAAATGTGAGTGAGCAGAGTTGATAGTTGAGCGAGTGTGAAGGGAGCTGATGAGGAAAGTGAGTGTGAGGGAAGCTAATGGAGTGTGAGAAAAGTGAGTATGAGTGGGGCTGATATTGGAGTGAGTGTGAGGAGCGCTGATAGTGGAAAGTGAGTGTGAGGGGAGCTGATGGAGATGTTTGCAGGGAGCTGATGAGGAAAGTGAGTGTGAGGAGAGCTGATTTGTGAGTATGAGTAAAGCTTCTTATCGGTAAGTGTGCGGTAAGCTAACGGGGGAGTGTGAGAGGAGCTGACGGCGGAGTTTGAGGAAAGCTGATTGGAGGAGTGTGATTGGAGTGGCCACTGGGTAAGTCCCTGACCTACAGAGCTTACAATCTAATTTTGACACCTGAAGCTCAGGGAGGTTAAGTGACCAGCAAAAGATTACAAGGAGCTGACGCTAATATTTAAAGTAACTTCAAAGACAGTGATACGGTTAGACCACGCCTCCCTACAGACTTTGTTTATGCATAAACATGGCTCTAAAGGCGTTCCAGTGGAAATGTTTGTTATTAAGATGTTACGCATTGAGTGCCCTCCCTTCCCCGCTCTCCCTGTTGGTGCTCTGCATTAATCTGATAACATTATTATTTGCAGGCAAATCTCATTATCACCGTTTAGTTTAGGATTCTATCCTCCACAAACTGTTAGTTAAATTGCCAGTCCCTGCTAGTGAAAAAAAATGACAGTGACGTGTAATCTGTTAAACGCAGCTGACTTGAAAAAATAAATAAAAATGTACACATCAAGACAGGTATTCGTATTTTTAACTAGTTTTTCAACTACAAATCTCTGGAGGGCTGTTACCGTGTTTATTTAATGCAATCAGTGTGTTTGTCAGTCTTCAGACAATAAGAGGAAGTGATCTTTTTGCCGTGTTAAGTAAATATGAGGCTGTCATTAGTCAGACAGATAAACGGAAGTAGCTGGTCCTAAATGCCTTGTTCCCAGAGGACAGCAAATTAAATTCATTTTCACACAATGCAAAATAAGTCAACCGGTCACTTTAAGGGAGATTAAATCTCTGTAGGTAGTCGATTAGACTTTTATTTAAGAAACAAAGACGTGTTTCTTGATGCGGCTCTGCTAATAATTGCAATCTAACTCTCACATTATATTTAGGAATCTTTCAATCAGTTTTCCCGGGGGCAAACCAGGGCATAAAAAGCCCTCACTGTCCCCATTTTATTGTACAAATAAAAATATCCAGGACAGAGAAGCATAGAGTTCTCTAGTATTACCCGTCCCATCGGCTGTAAAACCGACTGTAACCCTCCCTTCCCTCTTCCACCCAGTCCACCCCAATGATTAAAAACACGTCTATCCAGTGGGTTTAAGGAAGGCATCACCCAAATCTCTTAACCCCTTTGCTGCCAGAAGGACCAAGAAGGGGTTAAAGCAGGGATGGGCAACTCCAGTCTTGACTGAGGCACTGATTGAGCCACCTGCGTTGCTTCAGGGATATCCTGAAAACCTGGCTTGTTGTTGGCCCTTGAGGACTGGAGTTGCCCACCCCTGGGTTAAAGCTAGCATTGACCCTTCCCCTCCTTATCTGCTCATAGGGACAGGAGAGAGCGGGAAGAGCACCTTTATCAAGCAGATGCGCATTATCCACGGGGCGGGCTTTTCGGAGGTGGACCGGAGGAAGTACGCCCTCCTTGTCCATCAGAACATTGTCACCTGTATGCAGTCCCTGATCAGAGCCATGGAGACTCTGCGAGTCCCCTACGACTGGGAGGAGAACAAGGTACCACAGGGGGAAATATCACAGATGGCTTTTGTCATTGTGTCACTTTGAGGTGGAAGGGACAGATTCACTGGGACACAGGTCCTTTTTGTCTGTGTCTCAGTGTTACCTGGTGGTGGGAGGGACAAAGTATATAAGTACCCTCTGCTAGTGTCACTGAGGTGGGAGGGACACACTCCATAGTCCATTATGTTACTATGTCATCCTGCAGTGGGAGGGACAGATGCCATGGGGCCCTTCTGCCAGTGTCACCCTGTTTCCTGGTGCATAATGTTGACCCTCCTCTCTTTCCCTCAGTGGAATGGGAAGCTGATAAGTGAAGTGGACATGTATAAAGCTCACCTGATGGAGAAGCAGCAGGTGGATGCCATCAAAAAACTGTGGGGCGACCCTGGAATCCGCAGGTGTTACGAGAGAAGGAGGGAATTCCAGCTCCTGGACTCAGCCAAGTAGTAAGTGGGCAAGAGGGAGGTGGCTCCTGTATCACATGGTGTTATATATAGAGTGGTAGAGAAAATAGGCTAAAGCGCTCCAATGCCAGGAATAAAAGAATATTATAAGCCAAAACCACTAATCCAAGGTATAAAAAATGAGTCATGGTATTAGTACATAATAACCACTAGTATGGGTACTATCCTCCTGAAGACAGGTGGTAGATGGTACAAGCCCACCCACAATCAGTCTCATTGGCAGGTTCCCCTGAACAATAAGCAATACTCACAATTCCTAGGAGTGGTAGGCAGGCTGTGCAGCTTCCAATGTTGTAGTAAACAGGAATAAATGGAGAAACAAAGCACACAAGCAAAAACGGAGCAGGAAGGACCCAGAATCAAAAATAGAATAAAAGGGCACTTTAATGTGACAAAAGACCCATCCAACGCGTTTCAAACGTCACAGCGTTCTTTTTCTTTTTTTTTTTTTAAAGAACGTTTAAAAACGTATTAACCCCTAGACACATTGCTTGTTAGTGTGATTATTTTATGTATTAACACATTTTTGTTACACTTTTTATACATATAGTTTGTTGTCTCTTTTCAGCCTCCTTCACATAAATGGTGACTCCAGTACCATATTTTGGCTATATAGTTTTATATTTGCAAAAAAGAAGGGCTAGATACCACATGCACACTGAAAAATAATAAAGGTGCCCCAATTAAACCGGCATATAAATATAGAGTAATAATTGCCGGCGGTGCTCCGGGGAAACAGAAATATGTGAAAACTAAAGGAAAGAGTCCCTAAGGAGCACACAGGTTTACTAAAGTATCGCAACAAATGTATTAAATTCACATAAAATAAAAACAAGTGAGGAAAGGGTTAAAAATGCATGGACACCCTGCACGAATCCTCTAATTATATGTGATGACGGACTGCTACAGAGACCATGTGGGGCCTGAGTGATATCTAGTGATAGATGTATGCAGCTGACAGTAAAGCTAGAGTTGTGTACTCAGCTAATAATGCCAATGCATGTACTGCCAGGTCAAATACTAGAGATAAGAGGCACTTGTAGCCTAATTTTTCTCGATCCCTTAGCTGCCTTGATTCCCCCTGCGTCGTCGTCCTCGATTTTTTTGTTTCGTGCCTTTCTCTAAAAAAGGTTGCTCTCTGTTGAATCTAGAGGCATGTCGAGTTTCAATAGCTGAGGAGTCGGGGTCAGATGTAGTTACCCCTAATGACGCAGTATGGGAAGTATCTTGTTGTTTCGTGGGTCTTTGTTTCCTCTCCCTGCTGTCTCTCGCCCTCCTTCATCATGCCCTGCTCCTCTTTGCCTTTATTCTATCTGTGGTTTTCTTTACTCATAAGTGTTCCCCTAGGATGTGACTATGGGCCAGTTCTAAAACCGGTCGTCTAAAGGGTTTTGCCACCAGAAGTAGTTCTAACCTATTGGGGTCTTTTCTTTCATCAAATCATTGTCGTATATAAAATAAGGTGGAGATGGCGTAGCGTCAGGATTAACTGGTACCCCATTTATACTCACTACTGTGGCCTTGGCGTTTACTGGCGTCAAATCATCTAGCTGGGCAGAAGCACACTCGGGCGGGAGCAGCCTTTAAGTCCAGAAAATCAAGCTCTGGTTCTGGAGGGTCCTCAACCGCAGGGTCTTCTTCACAAGCCATATCCACTAAAAGAGACCAAGGATCTACAGGATCGGGGACTTCAGACACGAAGGGTATATCCTAGACACAGGGAAAGATTCTCTTCCCACAGTTCCCAAAACCACGGGTAACTCTGACCCAATAGTACTTCATAAAATAGGTTAGGCACTGCCCCGACCTGATGATGTACTGGGCAGAGGGTGTTTTCTATATACACTTGTGCGGCTGGGTAATTACGATTATCTCCATGGATACAGGTTACCTGTAACGAGACTCCTGGCAGTAATTTGGACTTAACAAGATGTGCAGAGACCAACGTAACTGTACTGCCAGTATCAAGCATTGCTCCTACAGATACCCCATCTACATTGATTTCACACATCCTATTTTTCTCTAAGTGCCCTTTCTCTGTAATAGTCTGCTTAGCAGCAGGAACCCCACCCATAAAAACCCCCACAGAAATGTCACATTTGCTGTACTGAGCTCATGCTGTACTCCTCGGCTATTGACTGCTCTCCCTTTATGTGCTCGGCTATTCCTGCTGCAATTTGGCTGAGCATAGACGGATTCCTTGTGACTTTGTGCTAGTCGCAAGCACTTTGCCTTGCCTTGTCCTGCCTTGTCCTGCCTTGCCTTGTCTTGTCCTGCCTTGTCCTGCCTTGTCTTGTCCTGCCTTGTCTTGTCCTGCCTTGCCCTGCCTTGTCTTGTCCTGCCTTGCCTTGTCTTGTCCTGCCTTGTCTTGTCCTGCCTTGCCTTGTCTTGTCCTGCCTTGTCTTGTCCTGCCTTGTCCTGCCTTGTCTTGCCCTGCCTTGCCTTGTCTTGCCTGCTGCGCTATCCTTTATCTTGCAGTTCTATGGAAACCTCGGCTTACCCCTCAACGATCCTGTCTATCTCCAACTCTCGACCACGGCTAGTGACCCCAACGATCCATACCTCCTCCGACCAACGACCACGGCAAGTAATACGACCATCCTTCCCTCTCCAACCCTGACCCGACTACCCATGAGTCTGCATTCCGGAAGCAATCTTGCGGCCTTAGGTCGGTGTTTCTGTATCCCCACCTCGGCCTCGCGGTTCAGTACAGTTTGTGGCGGGCACCCGTTACACACAGCTAGGTAAGAACAACATCACCTGGTCTCCAGGTTGAAACACCCTCATGCAAGCATTGTGGTTATAATGTCTCTCCAGACTGTCTTGAGCTGATCTAAGATTCTCCCTTGCAAAATGGCCAACCATGTCTAGGTGGTTCCTAAAGTCCAACACATATTGAAGAGTATTCTTGGAAGGGGACTTCTGTGCCTCCTAGGAATCCTTTAGGAGGTCTAGGATACCTCTGGGTTGGCAGCTATATAGGAGCTCAAATAAGGAGAAACCAGTGGAGGCCCAAGAAGCTTTCCACACTGCAAACAGCAGAAAGGGGAGAAGTTCATCCCAAGCTCTCTTTTCTAAATCTGCAAACTTCCTTAACATACTCTTTAGAGTCCGGTTAAACCTTTCCACCAATCCGTCAGTCTGTGGATGGTAGACCGATGTCCGAACTGACTTGACTTCTAGTAACTTTAAGACAGGGGGAATGCCTCAGGGTACCTTGTTGCATAGTTGACTATCGCCGGAATAAACCTGTGCCCCTTTGCAGAGGGTTCTACAGGTTCTACCAGGTCTATCCCAATCCTCTTAAAGGGGATTGAGACCAAGGATAGAGGAACCAAGGGGGTCATTTTTTGTCCCTTCTGGCTGAGTAGCTGGCATTCAGGACATGCCGCATGTAATTTGGCAATATCAATAAGCATCCCTGGCTAATAGAACCGGGATGAAATACAGTCCATGGTTTTGGCTCTAACGAGGTGTCCACCCCATGGGATAGTATGGGCTAGGGTGAAGACAGCTTTAACTAACACCTTAGGGACCAAGATTTGTCTGGTGACCTCGCTGTTTGTGTATGTTTGTTCACCCTATACATAATATCATTCAAGAATTCAAAATGAGGGAACATCATTACACCTTGTGGATTCAATACATTGTCATCGATTTTTACCACCTTCTCCTACTGTCTGGCAAGGACCGGGTCTTCCCTCTGCCTCTGGTGAAAATCCCAGTCATTACTTGTGACTTATACATATTAGTATTGGTCACTTAAGTCCTAGATTTTTTTTAACCAGTCCTGTTTATCACAGCGTCTTTGCTTCTGAGATTTCGGAACCTGGAGTCTACTGGGGAATATCTTAGCAGAGAAGGGGAAGAGTTTCTCTGGCGTCTCCAGTATCGGAGAAGGAAGCTCCCACTGCGAGGAGCCAGTAAACTGGAGAATTAGGGCCAGTCTCGGCCCAGCAAGACTGGCGAAGGAATCCAAGTAGCGACTCCTACGTCTAGCCTGGCCGCCCGATCCTTTACCTGTAGCAGGATGTTGGGAGTAGGGTACCATTTTATATTACCATGTATACATTCTATGCTCTACGGGGAGCCATAGGAAAGCACTTTAGGCGGTATAAGTTCCTAGAACACAAGGGTTTGCCCCAGAGCCCGAATCCACAAGGGCCTGGACGGATTTACCCCCAATCAGGACTGGAAGTAGCCGAGGCTTGTAGCTTTCTCTGGGGAAGGCTGAGGTGACGGTCCTGCTAAAGGAACAATCCATCTGTGGGCACTCCATATGACCGTGGCTCTGTTCCCCGCAGGTAGAACATGGAGAGGGCTCTCTCACAGGGGGTTGACGTGTAAACCTCTCAGCTGGACAGGAGATTGGAGACCAGGAGTAGGGTGGGTCCTGCGTGCGACGTCCTCTGAAGTTCCCCTCTTTTGGTGATGAGTCGACATCTGGAAGTAGACGAGGGTCTCGGCGGGGACCAACGTCAGGACCTCTCTGTTGCTGAAACGGCTGATCCCTTTGTGGGGCTTTGTGGGGCTTGGTGGTCACGAGTGGATGGGTTGTAGTTTACAAGCTGGTCTGGCCTCCTTCTTTGGTCATCAGCCAGAGCTGGTGGAGTCTGTGCCGTATGGCCCAGGACTCTCTCCTGGGCTTGGCCCCAAGGAATTTTTTCACAAGCTGAACAGCCCGAGTTAGGGTTTTGGCAGTATGGCGTTTTACCCAGGAGCATGCGAGAGGGGCTATCACCTGTACTAATAGCTCCAGAGCGATTTGTTTGAAAATAGCCTCCTTGGTGCACTGCTTCGACTGTATCCACGAGTACATAAGTCTAATAAGCGCTGAGCTATGACCCGGGGTCTCACCTTAGAGGTGGGGTCAGGTCTAAGCGATCTAGAATTGCTTATTTTACCTTCTTATAGTGCATAGCCTGATCTGTAGGTAGGCCTTGATATGCGGCCTGGGCTTCTCCTATGAGGAGCAGAGCCAAAGATGTTGCCCAGCTATCTGCGGACCAGCTCTGGGCCTCAGCGACCCTTTCAAGGGTTAACAGAAACGCTTCGGGGTCCTCTGCCGGCTTAATTTTTCCCAGGAAAACCGGTGGGTTATCCAGAAGTTCTGATCTGGCAGACCAGGACAGTATATTGGTCAACCTTTCATCTTGTGCTGCCTGCTTCTGGGTTTGGAGCTGGGCTTGCTGCTGTAAACGCTGCAGTATTAGTCCGGTTTGCCTGGCCTGGCCTCTGTTTTGCATGGCCTGTTCGTACAGAAACTGTTTTAAAAATGGTTCCATTTTTTCTTTGTGTGCGGCCCTTCAGGTGTAGGGGTTGCCTAGTATCCCATTTCTGACACTATATGTTCCAGGGACAATACAACGACACGTTGGTTTGTCTATCCATCTGCTGCTGGCCGCAACCTCCCCAGCACTCGCAGCCTGAAACGGGCACCGGAGCTCTAGACAGCTTCCCTCCTCCCCCTTGCCCCCTCATTGGCTCCCTGCCGCACCACATGACGCGTCGCCGCTTGGGATCACGATCCTCGTGTATCCCCTGCTGGCTGACGCGTTGCAGTGCGCAGCGAGCCTTGCAGGGAGGGGGGACTGGAGCCGGCTCTGGAGGAACTCATGTCCGGTGAGTGTCGCGGCCGCGCGCGCCGTCAGAAGCAGCAGGACCCCGGCCTAATGAGCCAGGTGAGCAAGCTAATCAAGTCAGCATGTTTTCAGACTGAGATTTAACCTAATCAGTGCTGTCCTCAACCTTTAATCATAGGTCTCCCATGCATAACTATCAGCTAGGGAATCCACCCTCTCACAGCCATCCAGTATGATATAGCAGAGAGATATTCAGAGACTTTGATCTGTACACCAGGTGTAAGGTCACGGTTTGAAAGGTAAATTTGTGTGCCATCAGAATAGAGGTGATATTTGAACACTAGAGATGTGATAAGCTCACTTGGAGAGAGTTTGTAAAGAGTAAAGAGAAGAGGTCTCAAGACAGAGCCCAGGGGTACCCCCACAGAGATCGACATAGGAGGTATTGGCAAACGAGACACTAAAAGTACGATAGGAGGTAAGAGGAAATCCAGGATAGAGCTCTGTTAGGGATTCCAAGTGTATGGAGAATGTGAATGAGAAGAGGGTGGTTCACAGTATCAAAGGCTGCAGATAGGTCGAGTAATAGGAGCAAAGTGTAATGACCTTTTCTCTTTTACAGCATGGAGGTCATTGGTTATTTTGGTGAGGGCTGTTTCAGTGGAGTGAGCAGTGCAGAAGCCAGATTGCAGAGGGTCTAGGAGAGAATAGGTGGTCAGATAATGGAATAACCTCGATCACAAGGTGTTCAAGGAGATTAGAGGAAAAAGGCAGGAGTTAGACACAGATAATTAGAGAGACTGGTAGGGTTAAGTTTGTTGTTTTTGAGTAAGGGTATATCTGTTGCGTGCTTGAAGGAGGCTGGAAAGGTAGCAGAGTAGAGGGAGGCATTTAAAATATGGGTAAGTGTGGGGATTAGAGTGGGAGCAAGAGGCTTGAGGAGATGGGAGGGAATGGGGCCAAGAGGGCAAGTGGTAGAGGGAGAAGAGGACAAGAGGCAGGTTTGCTTATAAAAGTACTGGTACTGTGGCAGGTTTGCTTATAAAGTACTGGTACTGTGGCAGGTTTGCTTATAAAAGTACTGGTACTGTGGCAGGTTTGGATATAAAAGTACTGGTACTGTGGCAGGTTTGGATCTAAAAGTACTGGTACTGTGGCAGGCTTGGATATAAAAGTACTGGTACTGTTGCAGGTTTGGCTATAAAAGTACTGGTGCTGTGGCAGGTTTGCCTATAAAAGTACTGGTACTGTGGCAGGTTTGCCTATAAAAGTACTGGTACTGTGGCAGGTTTGCCTATAAAAGTACTGGTACTGTGGCAGGTTTGCCTATAAAAGTACTGGGTACTGTGGCAGGTTTGCCTATAAAAGTACTGGTACTGTGGCAGGTTTGCCTATAAAAGTACTGGTACTGTGGCAGGTTTGCCTATAAAAGTACTGGTACTGTGGCAGGTTTGCCTATAAAAGTACTGGTACTGTGGCAGGTTTGCCTATAAAGTACTGGTACTGTGGCAGGTTTGCCTATAAAAGTACTGGTACTGTGGCAGGTTTGGGTATAAAAGTACTGGTACCGTGGCGGGTTTGCCTATAAAAGTACTGGTATTGTGGCAGGTTTGCCTATAAAAGTACTGTTTGCTTGCCTGATCGCATTTCGTCTGCATGAACGACTTTGATTGCTGTGTGAATTTTCAAGCTGCGGATGCGCGTGCGCCCGTGCACGCACCTGCTCGCTTTTTCGTCTCCACCAAGGACTTTTAGTGCTGTGAGACTTTTGAGCCAGCGGGGCCGTGTGCGTGATTGTGCGCACGCCTGATGGTGACGCATTTTCGTCTCCATGAAGGAGTTTTAGTCCTATGAGAATTTAGGCAAGTGCCAGCAAAGACGTTTCACTTCAAAAATGCTACTCGCCAGACAAGAAAGGGACTCGCCCGCCCCCCTCACACACAATGTATATTTTTTCTAAATTGCACTGTACACCTGAGCGTGCACTCCCTCTCTCACCCCGTCCTTCTATTCTTCCTCTCACCGAGGAGCACCATGTTGGCGTAGCAGGGCAGCAGAGGCTTTACACGGCAGGCGGTGGGAGCAGAAGAAGAGCATTGGCACCATGTAAGCCGCGCAGGAGGACAGCCGGGGTGGAACGCGCCGCAGCGGTCCGGCCCGGACGTCTTTTCTGACTTCCGGTGTCTGCCACTGGGGCGCCACGCCAGCTGCTGAAATGAACTTGTCACGGGCGAGTGGATTTATTGATATAGATGTATGTATGTGTATGTCCTGTATCACAGTGTATGTATGTTGGGAGATGTGACGATGGAGAGGATTTGGCCCGGGATTAAGGGGGTTACACCCCAATTGGCCACTCTAACCTCACCAGGGAGACAAGGGGTTAACTGGGCTGAGGCCCAGACGTGTGATTTAACCCTTGTCATAACCTGAAAATGTATATTCCCTGTTCCCCCATGGTTTATTGTTAATCAGTGTCTGCATCACACACACACTAGAATCCATCCGGGAGCACAAGGGTTAATAGTCCTTTAATGATTATAGCTCTTTGTAAAGTTTTCCCGCCTTTTCAGGCACCATTTTGCAGGTCCCCATTGGCCGCCATTAGGGCTCCATGCCTTCTAATGGAGAATCTTGTTGTTTTAGTCCTGTTTCCTGTAAAGACCAGCAGGTGGCGTCCGAGAGGGAGAGCGGCGGTTTCCCATTGAAAGTCAATGGGCTCATCGACTTCAATGGCGGTTCCTCGAGGTAACTTTCGAAGAACAAGTTGGCTGCCGTCCAGACCGCAAACCGCAAAGCGGATACAATGTCCTTTAAAAGAGTTAAAATCACTTGAGTCAAGTTCAACGTTAATTGGCGTGAGAATAAACAGTTCTGGGGCCCTAGAAATAAAATTCTTTTTGCCCCTAGTTCCTAGGCTTCCCCCCACTCAACCACAACCGGGTCCCCGAATCCTGGACCCCCGATAAGGGTCGAACCGAGAAGAGCGGGTCGCGCCATAGGCTTCAATGGCGGCGGCAGAAACAGCTCCGAAAAATGACTAAGTGTGAAATGCTGTAATTTAGGAATCCATATCTCCGATTCCGGAGGGACCAGAGGATCAAGGTTTGGGGTGTCTGTAGTCACTGCTCCGGCATCACTGCAGAACCATCCTTGACCCTCTTAGACGAACCCGACGGAGTATGGACCCCCTTGAAAGTTCTGGACTTTTTCCCATTGATTCTAATGGGGGAAAAGCCGCATGGTGAAAAAATGACTAAGTGTAAAATGTTGAAATGTGTAAGTCCATATCTCCGGTTCTGGAATGCCCAGAGGGATGGGATTTGGGTGACATGTAGCCAGGGTTCCGGCTTTAATGCATGCCCATTTCCAGCCCCCTCAGACCAACCAGACGGAGTATGGACGACTGTAAAGATTTGTGGATTTTCTCATAAACTTCAATGGCGGCGGTTCCCCATTGAAAGTCTATGGTAGGAAACTCCATTGACTACAACGGCGGAGTTGCTCCATTGAAACCCATGGCGGCGGAGCCCGTTGTTTTCAATGGGGATTTAGTGAAAAGCTGAGATTTCTTTTAGCGGAGATTTTTGTATTAAAATGAAAAATGATTTAATGTGCATTTGTGTAACTCCGGCTCCATAGGTCGTAGCAAGTCGCTTTTTGGATCATATGGTGCCCCAGTTCCGGCCATTAGAACTGGGAAGTTTGGTTCTGCTAGACCCAATGGAACCGGATATTTTAATACGTTTATGTTTTATGTTTGATACTGTGTCCCAAGGTATGGACAAAGACTTAGAGGAAATTCCTTTGTCCACCAAGATAGCAGATGGCCCCAAGAGGCGCCCTAATGTCTAGGATTTAAGTGTTGTTCAAAGGGTCTTGTCACCCTCCCTGTTTACCTAAGGGCGGAGAAGGCTCAAGCCAGAGCAGTCTTTAAGTGTCCCACTTCACACCTTTCAACAAAGGTTTTCCTGCCAGAAGTCCAAATGGATAGACTGGCTGGCATTCCTGATGCAAATGTGGGGCTTCAGAAATGAGACCCCAGAGTTCTACTGCGCATGTGCCAACTAGCAGGGGGGCATGGGTCAGAATGCTTTCCCACGTTAGTGAGTGGCTGGAGGTAATTGAAAACCAATCACCTGTACTTAAGGTTATGGATAGGGCCACAAAAGGTATATAATCTGTGGTCAAGCCCTTATCCTGTGTTGTTCATGTTCTGCAAGTTCTTCAAGTGTTCAGTCTGTTCTATACCATCTTGTTTGCTGAGAGAAACGCTATGCACTGTCTTCCTGCCAGAGGTCTTTTCATGCTTTTGGTGTCTTGATGACTATGAAGAGTGCTGTATGAACTGCCAGTCCAGCTGTGACTGCTTCATCATTTCCATTTTACGTAAGTGTCTATATTTTGCCTGTTATTTGTACATATCTGTTGTGTTCACCTATCCTAAGGAATAAATAGAATTTGTTATATCTAAGTCTCGTCCCAGTTCAAACCCAGGTATATAAATATTTATATATAGTTTTGGTGTAAATTACAGCCTGTCATAAGCTACCGTAACAGGAGATGATAGAGCCTCCGGTAATACCCAGTGTATCTATGAAGCGGGACGATACAGTCTCCACGCTTAACTTTGGCTCAGTCTCATTTACTACTACAATGCTGCATAAATTAAGCCAGGGTTATTGTAATCAGCTGTGGTGATGTCAGGGCTGTAATATGATGGTTTTAAGGAATATGATTGGTGCTATTCGTGGTGCGATCTATCTTCGATTCGTTGTCATGTGTTTAAAAGTTGACTCTGCTCACTGCAACACTGATCACTCCGGGAAGAAGCCCCTCTCCAGGGCGAAACGCATAGAGTGAGGCGACCACTCTAAAAACCTCCTGTTTATTATTATTTCGGGACTCTGGCTACGTCTTACGCACTGTGGGATTAATTAGTCCTGTTTCCATTGGACTGCAAGTGATGCCATACTCATCCGCTATATATACCACCCTGTTATGGACTATTTACATCTCCATCTAGCCGAGTATCATATGCTTCTTATTACATCTCTTCAGTGATATTTTCTTTGGCTGTTGCACCTTTATACTTTTCTGCATAGCCTTAAAAATATATATATTTTTTTTTTATGGTAGTGTGGTTAGTTTGTATGGGCACATGATTTTTGATTATCTTTTTTCATGTTAACACTTTTTCTCCCCCTTACACAAGCATTTTTTATGTGTGTGGATAAGCTTATTTAGTTTCATTGCTACCAGACTTTATTGATCTTGGTTCACTTACTACTCCACATATTGTACATTCACGAGGGGTTAATGCATCTGTTCTGCTCAGTAGCGTTATGTGGGTTTTTAACTGGCCGGTTGAGTCTGCAAGGGGCATATTGTTTTCCCCATGCTTTCTCTATTTACTCTTTTGAGCAGTGGCAAATTTCACGCTAGCCACACCTTGTTGTAGCCAGTTCCCTTGAACTTTATTTTGGAGTTTTTTTCGGTGTGTTCTTTTTTATGTTTTTTTTTAAATTGTTTGTTTATTAGATGTGTTATATTAAAATTCATTTTTTGATTAATTTCATATACTGTATTGTGTATTTGTGTTTTTTTTTAGTGCTTTTAGAAGGATTCTGTTATCTTTTGTGTGTGTGGGGGGTGTGTGGGGGGGATCCTCCGGCGCGTAGTTTCACTCGTATTCCGGAACACATGCAATGTAAACAAAAAGAGGGACCACAATCAGGAGTGGTTAAAACACAATGGTATACCGTGTGGAGTTATATGGGTACTCACACTTACATTAAAGCAACAAGTCTCCAAATAAGGGATGACGGGCACTTCTTGATGTTACCTCAAAAAAAAGGGGGGAAAGAAGGGAATCATAGCATAACACTGTTTATTAACAATAGTAATTAAAAGAGATTGCAAACTCACAAGCGGCCATTAAAAAATGGCATAGAAAGGAGTAGTCTCCAGGCTCCACCAATCGTCCTCCCAAGTGGTTGGATGTCCGTGTGGAGTCTGTTCCAGCCGGTAAGATGGTAGTGCAGGGATGTAAATGACAGCAGGGTTGTCTTCCCAGACTTGTGCACAATTAGATGATAGAGCCTCCTGTATCACACAGTATCTGTGTAGCGAAATTCTAGTGTCCCCTGTATCATAGTGTGTACATGCAGTTAGATATAGGAGAGTCTCCTGAATCCAGTATGTGTTGTCCAATTTGGTTTCAGTCCTGACCCCCCCCCCCCCCCCCTCACAAGCGATGCCCACGCTGACTCCTCCCATCCTCTTTTTCGCTCTGGTGCAGTTATCTGTCCAATCTGGAGCGCATCTCTCAGGACGGGTACCTGCCCACGGACGAGGACATCCTGAGGATCCGAATACCGACCACAGGAATCAACGAGTACTGCTTCTCTGTGGAGAAGATGAACCTCAGGTGAGAGTAGAGGGGTTAATGGAGCATAGAAAGGGTGAATGCAATACTACCCTGCCTATATAGAGCATGGAAGAGGTTAATGGGACAATACAGAGGTGAAGAGGTTAATGGAGTGAGGGGAGGAAGAGCGAGAGATAGGGGGAGAATTCTATATATATTGTTTATTTATAAGGTGCCAACATTTTCCTCAGCGTGGTACAATGGGGGAACAGAGTGGTATAAATTACAAACAGCATAACATACCAAACCAGTAGAAACAAATGCAGACAGATACAAAAGTTAATTAGGGCCTGCTAATTAAAGTTTACACCCCCCACCCAGGGTTGCCACCACTCGAGGTTTGACCACGTATCTCCAAGCTACGGGTTTACCTTGTAAACCTCTGGGTGGTGGTGTCCTTGGCGTCCCCCCTGCAAATGCTAGCAATATGGTTGACGCCGCGTTGCTATGACAACGGACATGTGGCACCCGTTGCCATGACAACGTGGCGCTGCGTGATGTCACGACATCACGCAGCGCCACGTTGCCATGACGACGCATCGGCGCCATAAGGCATCCTGTTGTCTTGGCCATTTGGCACAGCGCAGCCACATTGACAGCAGTTGCCCGGGGGAGATTGCCGGGAGGATGCCGGGAGGATGCCGGGAGACGCCGCCACCAAAGGCCAGAGCTAAATATTAAAATGTTCTCTCCGGGTTAGTCTTCAGCATTAGGTGGCAGCCCTGCCCCCCTCCCCCCCCCCCCCCACCCACCTGCAAGAGATTGCAGCAATCAACTGGATCGTGAATGGTGGACAAGTTACCAGCATAGGACAAAAGTATATACTTGTTAGTGTACAGTATTTATTGTTGCATCTGACACGAGATGTCCCAATGTAACTATCTTGCATCAGATGGAACAATAAATAATTTATCAAATCTATCATTTTGTGCTGGTAACTTGATCACTATGCGTGAGAGAGAGATGGCGATGGAGCGAATAAATATTTAGAGAGAGAGGGGGGCCGCCGCTGTTTCTCACTCTCCCCCCTGTCTGTAGGATCGTGGATGTGGGAGGGCAAAAGTCAGAACGCAGGAAGTGGATTCACTGTTTCCAGAACGTGGCCGCTCTTATTTACTTAGCGTCTCTGAGTGAATATGACCAGCGACTGGAGGAGAACAGCAAGGATGTAAGTGTCACCTAGCCAATCACGGCACAGTCAAATAAAACACAGCTATTGACACTCAGCCAATCATAATCCCAATTGCATAACATAACCAGGGCCCCCATCTCACACAGCTAATCAAATCACGAGCACAAGTCTCCTGTCTAATATCCATATAATTATATTGCAGCTCTGGTCCTTTGTTCTCCATTACATCGCTGCTCCAGTCCTCTCAGCCAATCACATCTTGCACTAGTCATCTCTCGGCCAATCCCATTACATCACCAGTCCTCTCTCAGCCAATCAGATAACAGGTCACTCAGCCCATGCAGACCACCAGCCAGCGCCCTCTCCTCACACCCTGCAGGTCAGGCCAGATCTCACCTGCTCTTTGTGTGTCTCACAGAACCGCATGCAGGAGAGTCTGGCACTGTTCCGGAGCATCCTCGTGCTACCCTGGTTCCGGGAAACCCCCATCATCCTTTTTCTCAACAAAACTGACCTGCTTGCTGAGAAGATCTGCATCTCCGACCTGGCTACCTACTTCCCCCTCTTCGAAGGTCAGTTCCTAGCCTTATCCCCATGGGCAGCCAAAGAGGTGTGTGGGGGATTGGGTCACAGGTCTGCCCGACAGCGGAGATAACACTGGTGCAGCCCATGTAGGCATGACCTAGTGACATGTTTAATGAGTTAAATGTGCAATCCCACTTAGTCGACCAGTTAAATTTCTTAGTGGCCCCTGAATGGGACGTGTTTGTAAAGCACATGTTTTCTTTCCCCTTATCCCACCCTGTCCTTATCAGAGAGCCAATAAAGATATGGGGGGGTGGGGCGGGACTCTGTCTGCACAAGCACACATGGGAGCAGCCAGGGGCAAACACAGCCCTCCCAAGTCTCACTTTAAAACTTAAATAAATAAATAATACTTGTAGGTTTCATATTTGGGTAACAAAAAGGTATCAATCACCCAGATGGGACCCCTTAACAATGTCACTAGGATTGGTTCACTTTAGTCCTAGGAAGAATTGCCCCTTTAAATGGTCAGTCTGATGTAGGGCCAAAGCGACCGAAAGACAGGGATATGTTGGCGATTGATGCATCTTTTTAGAAAAATTATGCTTTCAACATGAAGTTTAGGGTGGGGTTATTGAACTCAGGTTTAGTGACAGTGGAGGCATCTTGTCACCTCTCTGCTTGGATTTAGTGACCGTGGTGGCACCGCGTCACCTCTCCCCTCTGGTTTAGTGGCAGTTGAGGCACTGCGTCACATCGCCCCTCTGGTTTAGTGACAGTGGAGGCATTGTGTCACCTCTCCAGTCTCTCCCTTCTGGTTGCAGGTCCCCCCCGTGATGTTGAGGCCGCTAAGAAGTTTATCAAGAGTTCTTACACAGAGATCTTCACTATTACCGAAGTGCAAGGTGACACGGAGAAGACGGCCCGGGACAGAATTTTATACCCCCACTACACCTGTGCCACGGACACGCAGAGCATCCGCAAGGTGTTCAACAACGTTAAGGAGTCTGTGCTCATGAAGAGCTTGAAGGAGTTCTCCTTGGTGTGATGGACCGCCCATACCCCCCAGCACACCCTTACTGTCAGGGTGTCACCTGCACTGTTATTACAACTTGTTACACACATCAGCTGCCTAATGGACTTGAAAGGGGTAATCCCACATAGTCGGCCAGTGGAATGTCTTAGGGGCCTCTGAATGGGAAGGTGTTTGTGAATCAAGTGGTTTAATTACCCGTACCCTGTCCTTATCAGAGAGCCAATAAAGACAAGGGAAGGGAGGACTCTGGCTGCACAAGCACTTGCTGATCCCACAGTGACATCACACAGAGGGAGCAGCCGGAGGAAATCTAACCTCACCTCAAATGTAACTTTAAAAAATACATTAAAAATACTAATACGTGTCAGATTTGAAGAAAAGGGGCATGAATTACCCCTTAAACATGTCACTGGAATTAGTTCACTTTGGTCGTAGGAGGGAGGGAGGGATTGCCCCTTGAATAGGATCATCCTCTAGTATGCATTAGATGCCCCAATAGACTTTAATAGTACTGCCTTATTACACATATCAATTATCCCTATAGACTTAAGTGGGATCCCCCTCTTACACACATTGGTTACCCATATATGCTTTAAAAGGATCGCCCTATTGCACGCACAAATTTAATGGAATCAATCGACTAAAAACATCAGCAGTCTTTAGATGTTTAATCGCCCTCTTGCACACATCAGCTGAGCCCATAAACTTTAAAAAGATCCCGCTGTTACACGCATATAAACTTTAATAGGATCTATATCCCTTTCATACACACATTTTCTGCCTCCATATAACTGTACAGGATCAGCCCCACACACAAAGCAGAGTGTTTTCCATACACACGCCAATCCCTATACATCCCTGTACAGCGCAGTATACAGCTAAAAGCTATATGTACGTATTATGTATGAGTAACAGCATCAAACTTTTGTATGATTTAATATATTTTTATTTATGGGACAATTTCAGGATGCTTCATTTGCATGCAAAGGGGAGGAGCTTGCATCCTTTTTTGGTCCTTTCTGAGTATAATAATATTAACAACAATAATAATAACTAAGGTTAAAAATGCTCAGCTGCTAAAAGGATGTGGGAAGAGCAATTCAATAATTCCACGACGCGAACATCATGAGGGAATGTTAACCCTGCTCCTACATGACCCCAGTACAGAGGTACCTGACCATACTGACCTGTGCAGCTAGATAGTGGGGAGAGGAGAAGCTCAAGCTGCCCCTTGTCTGGAAGATGCCCTTGTTCCCTCGAATCCCCATTTATCACTACCCCACCTCCCCTGGGCCTGCCCTGCTGCCTCTTCTGATGTGTCGGACATCTGAGCAGAACAGTTTCCTGCGGTAAGTGATGGGGTGTGAGAGTGGCAGTGTCAGTCTAAATGCCATGGCTGTGGGCACTTAGGAGTTGGGTTATTAATACCCCCATGTGGGGGTGATATGAACTGAACATTCAACAAGCAGGGGGTGAGCACCTACCTCTAGTCTTCACCCTGCTTCCCGACTGGCCAAACACCCTATGATACTCCCCTGCACCCCTCAACCACCCAAATATAGACTGCAGATGAGAATTACTTTCCCATTCTTCTCGCTGCTGTAAAACCTCATTCTCTATTAGTTCCTTTGGATTATTTCATATTGAGGGTGACCTTGTCTCTTTCCCAAGCTCCCTGACGGTATTACCTTGTACCACCTCTGCTGGAAGGCTATTCCACCCTAGTCTAACACATTCAGTGCTCTGCAAGCAGTGATCGAAGTGTCACGGTACTCGGATTTAGAGGACAAGGACGAATTCTCTAAGAAATAGAAGTCCTTGTGATATGGAGGCATATCGGATCCAGCTCAGAGAGGAAGTTGGGACAAAAGTGTGTGTGTGTGTGTGTGTGTGTGCGCGCGCGCGCGCGCAAAGCACATGAGAGCAGTTAGAAGTGGCGTGGGGAGATTTCCTAACTGATTGGTGATAACAGCAGCAGTTATAATGATATGCACTTCAATCAGATTATAAAGGGCAACATTTATAATAACAACTCAGTCATAAGAATGTGTGTGAGCAGGGGAGGTGAAAGGTATGTGTACCTGATGCTGATGTCTGTATGTTTGGACAAGGAGAGGTATGTGTCCCTGATGTCTGTTTATTAGGAGGAGGTGAGAGGTATGTATCCCTGATATCAGTGTATTAGGATGGGGTGAGAGGTATGTATCCCTCATCGTATTAGGATGGGATGAGAGGTATGTATCCCTGATAGTGTATTAGGCTGGGATGAGAGGTATGTATCCCTGATATCAGTGTATTAGGATGGGTTGAGGGGTATGTATCCCTAATATCAGTGTATTAGGATGGGATGAGAGGTATGTATCCCTCATCGTATTAGGATGGGATGAGAGGTATGTATCCCTGATAGTGTATTAGGCTGGGATGAGAGGTATGTATCCCTGATATCAGTGTATTAGGATGGGTTGAGGGGTATGTATCCCTAATATCAGTGTATTAGGATGGGATGAGAGGTATGTATCCCTGATATCAGTGTATTAGGATGGGATGAGAGGTATGTATCCCTCATCGTATTAGGATGGGATGAGAGGTATGTATCCCTGATAGTGTATTAGGATGGGGTGAGAGGTATGTATCCCTGATATCAGTGTATTAGGATGGGATGAGAGGTATGTATTCCTGATATCGGTGTATTAGGATGGGATGAGAGGTATGTATCCCTGATATCAGTGTATTAGGATGGGGTGAGAGGTATGTATCCCTGATATCAGTGTATTAGGATGGGATGAGAGGTATGTATCCCTGATATCAGTGTATTAGGATGGGATGAGAGGTATGTATTCCTGATATCAGTGTATTAGGATGGGATGAGAGGTATGTATCCCTGATATCAGTGTATTAGGATGGGATGAGAGGTATGTATCCCTCATCGTATTAGGATGGGATGAGAGGTATGTATCCCTGATATCAGTGTATTAGGATGGGATGAGAGGTATGTATCCCTAATATCAGTGTATTAGGATGGGATGAGAGGTATGTATCCCTGATATCAGTGTATTAGGATGGGATGAGAGGTATGTATCCCTCATCGTATTAGGATGGGATGAGAGGTATGTATCCCTGATAGTGTATTAGGATGGGGTGAGAGGTATGTATCCCTGATATCAGTGTATTAGGATGGGGTGAGAGGTATGTATCCCTCATCGTATTAGGCTGGGATGAGAGGTATGTATCCCTGATATCAGTGTATTAGGATGGGATGAGAGGTATGTATCCCTGATATCTTTGTATTAAGAGGTTAGAGGTACAGTATGTGTCCCTGATGTTTGTGTATAACGAGGTATATATGTTAGGAGGGGTGAGGTATGCACCTCTCTCCCTCAACCCCTTATCATTCTCTATCCCTCACCCCCTCTCTCATCCTCTCTCCCATTCTCTCTGTGCCCCCCTCTTTCTCTCGCTGCCCTCTTTCATTCTCCTCCCCCGCCTCTCTCATGCCCTCCTCTCATGCCCCAAGTTTTGCCGCTCTAGCCGGCCACCTAGTTTGCCTAGTGGATAAACCGGCCTGGAAGGAGAGTTATGTGTCCTGATGTATGTATATTAGGAGGGGGTAAGGGGTATATGTCCCTGATATCTGTGTATTATGAGAGGTATGTATCTCTGATGTCTGTTTATTAGGAGGAGGTGAGATGTATGTGTCCCTGATATTTGTGTATTAGGAGGGGATGAGGTATCCCTGATGTCTGTGTTTTACGAGGGTGTATGTCTGTGATGTCTGTATATTAGGAGGGGGTAAGAGGTATTTGTCCCTGATGTCTCTGTATTAGGAGGAAATTACTATATGTGTGGGAACGCCTCCCCCCCCCTGCTCAAGTGATAAAAGTAACGTGTCATTTTCATGTAAAGTTTAATAATCAAAAAGACACAATGCAGCCTAAGGCTGCATCCATACAGCCTGCGCAGAGGCGTGCGCATCCGTGACGTCACCCGCATGAAGCAGGTGCATTTTTTTGGACATGCTAGATGCCCCGTTGAGGGGGGGCATGTCTGTGACATCACGGAGCTAAGGGCGAACCGCTCACGTGACCTGCCCGTCTCGCAGAGAAATCAGTTTCAACTGATTCCTCGCGCAACACGCGCCACCTCCTGCTGTCGCCCGCGCGGTCTATGGGCGCGATCAATGCTTTAAGCTTAAGGCAATGTGATCGCACCGCCCGCACGGTCTTCAACAGCATAGACTGCGCCTAAGGCTGGGGCCATAGAGGGGTGAGGAGTTCCGAGCCGCGCTGACGCTGAGGCTCGCCTGCTGAAATCTGCGCGATTCCATGGACTTGCAGGCGAGCCAGCGTGCGCGAAGGGAGCCGGGGGGGGAGGTGGTTGGAGGCGGGGCAGTGACGTCGCTGGGCCAATCGCCCGCGACGCACTGACGTCACGGCGCCGACGTCACGGCGCTGTGACGTTGAAGCTGCTTCAGGCTGATTGGATGTTTTCAGCCGACAGCGCGCTGAAAAACAGCTTGGCGCTCGGCTGAAAATTCCAAAGCCTCAGCACGCCTGCGGACGCTCGCGTGAGCCCCCTCTCAAGGCATCCTCATTGAGGATGCAGGGGCTCAGCGCTGAGCGTCCGCACGGCTCAGCGCGGCCTCCCCTGCTATGGACTCGGCCTAAGTCTCGTGACCACAGAGGTGATCTCGGACAGTACTATACAACATACATACCCCTCTAGACCAGTGGCATTCTCATTGCTACAACCTCCTGGACTCCCCAGGCTCAGATTGTCATTGTGCTCTACACAACCACGAACAACGTGGACAAATAAAGAGTAACACAGCCTTGAATATGAATGAGTGAATGAATATGGTCTGTTGGTAAATGCATTGTCGTTATAAGATAAGGTTTCTTTTGAAACCCATTACTGTTCCTTCTTGGCCATGTTGATAAGTTGGTGGTGGCAGAGTTTGCATGGCTACATCTGGTGTGCTCCCTCACGTGTGGTTTTATTTAGCCTGTTGCAAGTTGCATTTCTTGTATCAACTTTTCACGTCTATACAAAGTTACAACTGGGCTACACTGCTAGCTGCAATGGGGAGATAGTGTATGTTTCAACAATATGTAATATATCTTTTCATATCTAGTATGTTCTCTTATATATTGGGTGCAGTAATGATTTAGACATGTAATTCTGTTATTCAGTCAGTTTTGTAAGCGGTTTGTCTTTTAGTCACTGCTGCATTCATTTAGGCGCTGACCCGCGCTGAGGCGCGCTAACGCTTCAGTGAGCCCCTGCAGCCACAATGAGAGTGGCTTTAGCAGGGGCTCGCGCACGCTTCCGCAAGCGTGCGGAAGCGTGTCTTATTAAATTTTTAGATTTGGTGCTCACGGGAGCGCAGGGCCGGTCACGGGAGCGCAGGGCCGGTCACGGGAGCGCAGGGCCGGTCGCGTGAGCGGTTCGCCCAATGAGGGCGAACCAGCTCCGTGATGACACTGGCCCGCCCCTGACACGCCTCTGGACGGCACGCGGACCAAGGCCAGGGAAAGCACCCGCTTTCCCTCAGCCTCCGCGCGCCTCCGCATGGCTGCCGTCCTATGGACGCAGCCTTACGTTGGTAATGGTGTTCACGATTGCATGCTGCAACAATCAGGTATTTTTACATTGATTAGGTGTATGGTATTAACTTGATCACTAATTGTTTATTGCGGTAATTTTAGATACACCCACAAACTTGATGATGTCACTTTCATGAGTGGTGGTTAGTCACACCCGTTTCACCTGCATCACGTAAAGCAGTTCACTTTAGGTACAGATATAAGGAGCATTTTATGTACACCACTTTATCTTGACAAAGGTCAGTGTATATGACCGTAACGTTGATCTGTGTGGATTCAAATCTTTTTTGTATGAAGACCTCTGGAGTGCCGGTTCCTTCTTGCTTTTGGAGGCTGTGTCCTGCATTATAGATCTCCCCGACAGGGGATACTCTCTCTGCTTCTAAGGTAGCTATTTAGATCCAGTGAGTGCACTTAACCTCTTTCTTCTACCTATCTCTATATACAGATCTGTGCCTGCAGTGTATATGGTCCAGTGGTTACCTTGAGCAGAAGGACATCGTTGTAGGGGATATGCTCACTAGAGTCATACTCAGGGTGCATGTGGTAACTCTGAACCCCAAGTATCATCTGCTGAGAGTCCTCTGATTCCATCACATCATGAGCTCTGAGGAGGACTTTATTATCCCTACATTAACACAGACAGTGTCACTAACTCACTAGTTAAAGTCACAAGTACACTCTCTTTGAATTCTATGGTTTTACATATCAGGACATAATAACAATCAACTGTTCCTTACCAGTTCTTAAAATTAGGTAAATACAACAACACATGACATTACACAGTGTCATGATTTATTTAACAAAAATAAAGTAAAAATGGAGAAGCTATGTGTGAAAAATTAAGTACGCTCTTACTGCTTCCATAGGAATTAAGATGCTAAATAGCAGACAGGTGCTGCTAATCAAATGCCCTTGATTCATTGATCATCAGCAAGTGTGACCACCTCTATAAAAGCCGAAGTTTTAGCAGTTTGCTGGTCTGGAGCATTCAAGTGTGTTAACACAATGCCAAGGAGGAAAGACATCAGCAATGATCTTAGAGAAGCAATTGTTGCTGCCCATCAATCTGGGAAGGGTTATAACGCAATTTCCAAACAATTTAAAGTCCATCATTCTACAGTGAGAAAGATTATTCAAAAGTGGCGAAAACCAAACACAGCATATCAGCACAAACACCTCATACCAACTATCAACCACGGTGGAGGGGTGATGATTTGGGCTTCTTTTGCAGCCACAGGACCTGGGAGCCTTGCAGTCATTGAGTCGACCATGAACGCCTCTTTATACCAAAGTATTCTAGAGTCAAATGTGAGGCCATCTGTCCGACAGCTAAAGCTTGGACCATGCAACAGGACAATGATCCCAAGCACACAACCAAATCTACAACAGAATGGCTGAAAAAGAAAAGAATCAAGGTGTTGCAGTGGCCCAGTCAAAGTCCAGACCTCAACCAGATTGAAATGCTGTGGCTGGACCTTAAGAGAGCTGTGCATAAACAAATGCCCACAAACCTCAATGAACTGAAGCAACGTTGTAAAGAAGAGTGGGGCAAAATTCCTCCACAATGATGAGAGAGACTGATAGTCATACAGAAAATGATTAGTTCAAGTTATTGCTGCTGAAGGTGGTTCTACAAGCGATTAAATCATAAGATATACTTAGTTTTTCACACATGGCTTCTCCATTTTGGCTTTATTTTTGTTAAATAAAACATGACACAGTGTAATATGTCATGTAGAATTAAAAAGGGGGTAATATATCTGCGTACATGAAAAAAGTTGGTAAAAGGCATGTAGTGTGTATCACACTGTTTACCACTCGGCAGCTGTTAGCTGTAGATTCAGGTGCTTGCTTCCCTCTGCTGCTGCAGCTCAGTTGATTCTGGGGCAGGACGTCAGTCTTTTCACTCCCAAGGGGATTTCCCTTCATGCAGCCAGGTTCAGCAGCTGGTACTGGGGCTCGGTGAAATCGCTCCTGCTTCCTGGCCGATATGAAGCTGCTCCTGTACCTCGGCAGGTGTATCCTCTGCACAGAGGTTAAAACGCAGCTTGCTGGGGTGCCCTCAGCGTGCCACGATGCCGCTCCGTCGCGGGACGCTGTGTAATGGCGTCACTGTCTACACAGCAGTGGTGGATTCAATAGGGAAGTTTGAACAGTCTTACAAAGTCTCTCACAAGTGTCCAAAACAGCACACAGGATGAAATAAGAACAGGACAGGCCAATACATAGACAAAGGCCAATGTAAGCAGATATAAGGCAATAGAATGTTACATCCAACTAGTTTCGTAGAATTAACTACTTCTTCAGGGAATAATTAGGCCATTACCCAGAGGTCTTAAATACCTCACATAGATACCTTATTGGTCAACCAATTAGGGATAGACCAATCATCTATAATAGGTAATGGTCTGCGTGATAGGGAAGATGTGTAGTTTACTTTTAAAACAACAACTTTATTAACAAAAAAACAAAACAATACCTATTTAATATAAACTTACATATAGACAAAACCTAGCATAAATAATTAAAAACATGCTGGAATAAAAGAAACACAATATTAGTCGACTTAAAATAGACACCATCATTACTTGCATAAAAAGATGTAACTAGAAAAAAGCGTAGGATAAAGAAAGGAAAACAGAGATACAGAGATAAATGATACATCCCCTAGGTACAGAGGGGTGGTGAGCTAAAGATTCAATAAAGTGCCCAAATATCCACATCCTCATTTAACCCCTTAGGGGACATAGTATCTAACTTATGTATCCAATATGTCTCTTTAGAAGACAATGTTTTAACTCTGTCCCCTCCTCTTCTATTTACAGGAATCAACTGAATCCCCTTAAAAGTGAGACTTGACGGATCTTTATTATGGTGTATCAGGAAGTGTCTAGATACACTATGTTTTTCAAAACCATTTTTAATATTTCTGACATGTTCCTGAATCCGAACTTTAAGGCTGCGTTTGGTTCTGCCTACATATTGATACCCACACGCACATTCCAATAGGTATACAATATGTGTAGAGGTACATAGAATAAAGTCATCAATATTAAAAACTTCCTTCGTTACTTGTGAATAAAAAGTGTGTTTGTCAGGATGTTGGTATTTACAAATCGTGCAATTACCACAGATATAGTTGCCTTTTGGTTTAGGCCCTAGCCAGTTCGTTTTCGATGTAGTATTGCTCTTACTTATAAAAACATCACTAGGAGCTAACAAGTTTTTGATATTTTTTGCTCTCCTGTAAATAAACCGTGTTTTAACGTCAAGATGTGATCCCAAAATGGGATCATTGCACAATATACCCCAGTGTTATGAAAAAATATAATACTCTATTAAAATGTTAAAGTTCTGCGTACATCAATGCAAAAAATACAATGGGCAATGGGTGGTTAGTGTTACCACACGCTGGAACTATTGGATCACAGCACGGCTCTTCAGCAGGGACATCAGAGGCACATCAGCAGCCGAAAACATCCACTGGAATACCATCTATAGAACTCTGTGTGATCCTACAACGGTCAGGGTAACAGCATGGCAGGGAACTGATGTAGAGTCCCGCAATAGAGTCCAAGGAGCCCAGCGTATCTCGCACGCCGCTCCACGCACTTCCGGTGCATCACTCGAGTATACTCGTCACTCGCTGATTACGTGGCGGGCCAATTCCTTCCCCTCTGGGATTAGGTAATAGTCCGATATCGCGCACAGCAGTAACAGCAGGGCGACAGCGGACAGCAGGGAGAGGCACAATGTATCTTGCACGGCAAAAGACAACTATGATCAAATGTGTGGCACTTGTCCAACGCGTTTCGTAGCAAGAAGCTACTTCAGGGAATTCCGTGGAGTGGAGCGGCGTGCAAGATACGCTGGGCTCCTTGTACTCTATTGCGGGAACCTACATCGGTTCCCTCCCATGCTGTTACCCTGACGGTTGTAGGATCACACAGAGTTCTATGGATGGTATTCCAGTGGATTACTTCGGCTGCTGATTTGCCTCTGATGACCCTGCTGAAGAGCCGTGCTGTGATCCAATAGTTCCAGCGTGTGGTAACACTACCCACCCATTGCCCATTGTATTTTTTGCATTGATGTACGCAGAACTTTAACATTTGAATAGATTATTATATCTTTTCATACTTCACTATATGCGTTGTGCGCTGTGTTTCTGTTTCACTCTCCTCTCCTATGGACATGTAACTATGATGAGCCAGTAGGGAGGCAGGTCAAGGAGGGACTTTGAGGGGACAGCCTTGACAAAGGCAGATCTGTTCAGGCCTGAAGGTGTCAGGCTCAATCAAGAGCAACCTGTGTGATTGGACGTGCACGCGTCCTGCGCGGGTGAGATTGCAGTACGGATAAGATGGAGATCAGCCTAAAGAGCTGGATAGCCCAGCAGCTGATATCGGTAGCCGTACGGAGGAGAGACAGCTGACTGAGGGGATTCCCCGACGGTCATTGGAAACGGTGATACCAAAATAAACCTTTGCGAAGTACAGGCCTGCTTCACCCAGTTACAAACACAAGCTCCAATAGTGTACCGGTACCTCAAGTATAGGCCTGCATACCCAGGATTGGAAGGCCTCTTGGGTTGACATTAACACACACCTGTGCAGCGCCTATGTGAACTATTATTAGAATGTATTGTCATTAGTATGTGGTGATCCTGTTTCTAAGGATCATGAAGTTCCTGTCAACGTTTAATCTATATAAATCCGTTATATAACATTGTTGTGGCAGTTGTGCACCCTAGTTTGTTCCACACACATGTGGTATTTATCATAGGTATAAGGACGTGGCCCCCACCTCACCACCAGGCATATAGTCTGAGGTACAGGAATATAGAAGGGTTACAACAGAGGGAGAGAGGAAACAGAGAGAGAGAGGGGGGAGGGAATGTGTGAGAGAGGGGGGAGGGTTCCCAAGGCCACCGACATGAGGATGGGGGGGGGGGGGCGAAGAGGCCACACCTCCCCCCCATACAACAACCAGGGGCTCCAATGGAGACTAGTCGTTGTACCCTAGAAAGCGGTCCACTGCCCTGTGCATTAGGAGGGGTGAGGGGTATATGTCCATGATGTCTGTATATTAGGAGGCGCCAGGAATGTGTCCCTAATGTCTGTGTATTAGGAGAAAATCATTATGTATAATTTAGGGTCCCCCGTCCCCCCCTCTGCTCAAGTGATACAAGTAACAAAGTGTAATTTTCATGTAAAGTTTAATCATCAAAAGACACAAATCAAACATTGGAAAAACAGAGGGGCAGATATGAGCGCCAGTGTGCAGGGATAAGAGAGGTTATAGGTAGGTATAAGACATAGGAGGGGTTCTGTGCAGCGATGATGGCTACTGGGCAGGGATCAGAGGGGTCCCATGCAAGGATGAGATAACATTGGTTCTGTGCGGGGGTAAGATGGGTTCTGTGCAGGGATAAGAGGGATCTCTGTAGGGATAAGAGATAAGATGGGTTCTGTGCAGCCGGACTCAGACACTCCCAGCTCCATATTTCGACATTGTCTCCTTGATCCAGGGCAAGTATTTGGCGACTCTGGCATATACTCCCGGGGGGTGATCATATCCGAATGATACAACACCTTCCAGAGCCCCCCTACACACCAGTGGTCCCCCAGAGTCACCCTACAAAGAGAAAGTGAGAAGAGGAGCTTAGAGAGTTGTAGATATAACATTCTAGGAGATGAGATATGACCAGGGAAACATATTGGGGAAAATAAATCTTGGCTTTATTCAGCCCGTAACTTAAAACCATACAGTTTTAAAGGGAGCACACAAAACAGCATATCACCCTGTAGGGCAGGGGTGTGCAAACTGGGGGGCACGATAATTTTATGGGGGGGAGGGGGGCGCAGCGGTTGCAGAGGTCTTGCGCTCTTCCCCTAAAGCATTTACATTAAATACCGGGGAGTGCGCAAGGCCTCTGTAACTCACTTACCTTCTCTCCAATGGCATCGGGCGACACGACGTCACATGACCCTGTGGCATCATTTGACGCCTGATACCATGTAGAGGGGGCGCGAGCACTGGGGCTGAGCAGACGGGGGCACAGGGGCCAAAGGTTTGCGCACCCCTGCTGTAGCGGCTATCTCACTCTCCCAGTCTCACTCTCCCAGTCCCTATCTGAAGGGCTGGGAGGCTAGGCCTCTTATCAGGGGATCTTTCCCTCTGCCTGGGTTGGTGTCCGTGGGGTGCACCTGCTGTCGAGTTCCAGTGACCGCTGTGTCCTGGAATAGAGGAGCTGGTTCCCTGGGATCCCTCTCTGTCAGTATTCACCTCCCATGTGCTAGAGAGCGCTGTTCCTTGGAATCTTTACTAGCAGCACAGGCCCTCTGTGCTCAAGAGACCTATGCAATTTGTGCGGCACACATTTAAACCTGCTTGATGAGACAGGTGGAGACGGTTACAAATAACCAGCTCCCTGGTGGACTCATCAGCTAAAGACAGGAAAGGCACTTTCACATACACCCCCCCGACCCCCCGGTGTGTGGGCAGCTTGGGCATGCCACGGTTGAAGCCCATCCCTCCACTCTCGAGATGTGCCTACGACTCAAAACAAGAGTGGTTGGAGGGAGAAAACCCTCAGTCACGCAGGGACTTGGGCCCTTTCTCCAGGTGTTCTTTACTCCTCCCAGAATTGTTGGGGTTTGACCTTGGGCTACCATCTGACACTCCTAATATGAACAAGGGCGGGTTGTCACCTTTCTAGCACTTACTGTCCCCAATATGTGGCCATGGTTGAAGAGAACACCAGTTACGCAGTCTTTGTGTCTGGTGAAGATAACCAGTTTCTCTTCACATATGAGCTTGTACTCAGTTCGTTTTAGTCACTCATGGAGGACTATTTCCAAGCACATATTTCCATGATGCACTTAGCTTCCTCATGTCTGTAGAGGACTCCTGGTTCAAGCTCATTTTTCCACTCTACCAAGTCTTCTTCCCTGAGACTAGGGTGACCACCTGCATCTGGTTCAGTATCAATGATCATGGGTAGTTCACCCTGGGCGGAGTTTTAATCCACTCTGATTGACTCCTGTTTCATCTCTGTGTGTTAGTCGGTATACTTATCGTCTCGACGTATTACATTTTCTACACTGACCGAATCGTCAATGTGCGTGGAAACCACAAGTGGTCTGGTGGGAAATCTCTGCTATAGCAGATGTGTAGCACCGTTTTGAAGCTCCTGCAGTACCAGGACAGCTCTCTCATCCATTACGGGCTTAGCCGCAAGAAGCATGACCCCCTTATCAGTAGAGAGGTAATTTATGTTTGATTCAAGATACTTACATTCCAGTAAATCAATTTGGTTGCAGTTCCCCTCACACCTAACGGTTACACGTGGCCTCTCTTTTTTTGCAGTTGGCAAACCTGTAGTCATATGCCTTTTTCCCTTACAGAGATGAGTAGACATCTAGTGTTGCATCTTCAGGGATATGATCACAGATACAGTTCTGTCTCATTATAGCCAACGACTGAATCCTTATAGCGGCTATTTTCATTGTGAGGAATCCGAATTGGGCCATGTGGGCACGGTAGCATGACTAGATTTGTATTAGTCTTCTCAGTCGTAATTTGGTTCTTCTTTTTGTAGCACTGAGACGGTATTGCGGGTGCACTTATAGCAACGCACAGCTTGCTTGGTTGTGACGTAGGGCCTTTAGCTGGTTGAATCACTCAAGCAGCTTCCTTCATTTTCCTGTAGTATATTTACTGCAGACACTTCTAATCAAATGTTAGGAGTAAAATTACACATTGCTTCAAATGTTATTAATGCTTTCTTGGTCGTTTCATTCTCCATATTGACTGGAAAAGGCAGGCTGCTTTATTCTGGCGACACAGCTGATGAGCTTACGTCTCTTTGTAGGCAGCATGTTTGATGAGCGCTGCAGAGCGTTTACGCAGATAACTTTCTCTCTCCAACCTTCCTTGGATAAGAGCTCTGTAATATTTCTGGAGGGTTAGAACGCTTCTCTTCTTTCATTCAGACACTGCTCTGATCTGAGAGAGTTCCAACTGAAGACATAGGGGTGTGTTCTTACCCTGCTGAAAGGCGCCCTCTGCTTCTTTCAGTGCTAACTGCACTTCCAGCTTTTCTTGTGGGATTTGTTTCTTCATCTTTTTTTCCTTCATGAAGCTTCTCATTTCCTTCACTGACTTGATCAGCCAGATATGAAACCTCCTCTGTTAGGTTTCTATTCTTTCCACAGTCTCCTTAACGCTCAGGGCCTTATCGTAGTCCTCCTTCCATTTACGCATTTCTGAGTTGAGACTCCAGGGTTTCTGGCGTGAGACTGTTATCTCTATGTTGAGGGCGTGAAGCTCTTTCCGAGAGACTTCAAGATCCGTACTAAGACTGCAGACATCTTTTTGAGACTTTCAGCTTTGCAGTAAGGCTGAAATTCCTTTTTAGAGGTTTCCAGTTCTGTATGGAGACTGTGGCGATAGAAAATACCTGGGTGCTACCACGGAATTATATGTATGGGTGGAATAAAAAGTTCTTTTTAGAACAAAACAACCTTATAGGATATATAAGGTTCCCATCAACTTCCAACTCTCTTCCTGCAGCTCAAGACCCCAAAAGGACCTGTCCAGGATCCTTAGTGATACAGGAAAACAAGAGAAACAGGGGGAGCACAGGTAGAGGAATAATATATATAAAACACCTAGATTAAATCAAAGGACATGTAATCCTGAAACATTGTTTTTTTGTGAAGTGTAGAATAACATAAACACTTACACGGCCTTGTGTAAATGCTGTCGCATCAAGGTTTCTTTACTTTGTTTCTTTATCTTCTGTATCTTCTTGATTCTATCTTTTCTTCTCCTTTGATCCAAACGATGGCTTCTCCAATCTTCATATGACACTGGTTTACAGTATCGCCCTCGGTGCATAAACAGAGTACAAAACAGATTGTGAGGGACAATTCAAATACAGTATAACAATTACTGAGACCGACGGATAATAAGTCAAATGCAGAAAAAACTGCAAACACTCACACGGGCAAGTGTGAGTACACTCTTGAGGGAAGTACCTTTTGTTACACCTCTTTGGGGAGCTATCTTATGTGGCCCCTGCTGTCTCCAAAAAAAGAAGATATAGGTGGTGAGTGAGGGTATATCAAAAATTACTCACACGGCCACGTGTGAGTACACACTATGATTGGTATCTCTTCCTCCCTCTTTAGATGTCCAATAGCATCAGCAACGTAGGGATCACTCTGAGTGTGATGTTAACACAGTGAATCCAAGATGGAGTAATGGTGATCTTTAATACAAACTAAAAACAATACACAAAATCATCGTATATAAGTTAAAAAAGCGCTCAGTCAAAGCGACATGAGAGCTAAAAGAATAGAAAGCAGCCAGTCTTTTAGGATAGATGTGCAGGGTGTTTAGGTGCGCTGCTAACTCTCCCCGCTTCCGGGTGTTGTGTAGCGCTCCTATCTCCTGCTCCTGACGGTGGCCGAAATGGATCAAAATACTCGGGGATTGTAGCAATGCGTTTCGCCCTTTCTGGGCTTCCTCAGGCTCCGTAGAAAGGTATGACAGGGCTCCTAGCAATATATAGGCAAGCGCCTGCCAATCCAATCCTTTCCCCAAGTGACTCCCTTCAAACTTCGTCGCAAATACAATTAAGCCTTTTATACAGGAAAAGCTTAGAATGATAAGCGCACAATTTGTTATATATGTGCAAATTTCAATCAATTGGTTGTCACAAAGTCAACTAACTGCTTGGGGACCCGGTTTGCGCTTAGTTTTGCCAATATTTTTATGGCAAATTGGGAGGAGAATACCATCTGGTCCAATAACCCCTTTGGCGCAAACCTGGTCTCTTGGCATCGCTATATTGACGATGTGTTGTTTCTATGGAAAGGAAGTGAAAAGCTATTAGTAGACTTTATTGACTATATAAACACAAATGAGATCAATTTAGAATTTACGTCGGAACATAGCAAAAAAACTATTAATTTTTTGGACCTGACGATTTATATAGAACAAAATGTAATCAAAACGAAGACCTTCTTTAAGCCCACTGATGCCAATAATTTTTTGCTGTCCTCAAGCTGCCACCATCCAAAATGGCTCAACAATATTCCTTACGGTCAATTGAGGAGGATCAAAAGGAATTGTTCAGATATTGAAACTTTTAAAGAGCAGGCACTAACACTACAGGGGAAATTTTTGGAAAGGGGTTATCAGCCCAAAATGATAAATGAAGCAGTAAAGAGAACAGAATTAATTCCAAGATGCGATTTATTAAAATCAAAAACAAAAGAGAAGAATACGAGTTTTAACACAGCTTTTATTACAACATACAGTATAGACGCAAATAGAGTAAGAGATATCGTGAGAAAACATTGGCATGTGGTTCAGAAGGACCCCATCCTAAAAGGACATATCCCAGATGTTCCGAGAGTAATATTTAGAAAAGCTCCATGCATTAAAGCCACGTTAGCACCTAGTACATTTAGGAGAACTAAAACAATGAATGAGATACAGTGGTTACACCCCCCCCCCCCCCCCCGGTGGGCTTCTTTGGATGCCATGGTTGTAAGGCATGCAGACAGGTGACAAAGGGGGATAAGGTAGCTTTTAGTTCAAACACTACTAAAAAGGATTTTAAAATAAAACAAATGATAAATTGCCGCACTGAATATGTTGTCTACCTGCTTGCTTGCCCGTGTGGACTCCAGTACGTGGGCCGTACTTCAAGACCATTAAGGGTCCGAGTGCTGGAGCACATGGGCAATATTCGCAGGCAGGTGATGACGCACAGTGTATCCAGGCACTTTAGTCTGTGCCACGGAGGTAATCCTGAAGGCCTGAGCTACAAAGGAATCGAAAGAGTAGATCCACACTGGAGGGGCGGGGATAGACTCCAGAAACTTTGCCAACGCCAGACATACTGGATCTATAAATTAAAGACTCTAACCCGAAGGGACTGAATATAGATATAGACCTCTGGGCTTTTATTCAGATGCCTGTATGTCTCGCGATTAGAAGGGGACACCAAAATCTGTTTTGGGTTGTTGCCATTAGTATTTGAATTAAAGTCTTTAAGATTTATCATATTACATTGGAACTGAATTTTCCATTGACATTTACATAAAAAATATTATCAACAATTTTATGCTTGTCGAAATACTTACGTTATTATCCTTGTCAGGATTTTTTTCAGATGACACCATCTATCAGAATTACTTATGTGGGTTCCTTTCCACACATGTATACATTTGTACAAGGTTTTAATCGTTTATCATCTTAATGTTTTATTGTTTTAAAATATGTAATATTGCTCACTAATTATGCACTGTGATAACTTGATTTAAATATTTTCAGGATTTTAAGCTGTTTGTATAAAATTGTAATAAGTTAAATATATATGTTCTATAACTGTAACTATAATATGGATTTGTTATCAGTAGATTAATGTCCTGATACATTTCTGGGTACAATTTTTTGTATATTTAAGCGTTCCATTTTACTTTGAATTATTTATCTCTTTGCGATTTTTTAACAATATTCAGTATATTAGTAACTCGATTTCCTGCTCAGAGTTTATTTTATATATGTTTTTAATCCTAAAGTTTATTATTAACATCACTAAAGCAGCTAGTTGACTTTGTGACAACCAATTGATTGAAATTTGCACATATATAACAAATTGTGCGCTTATCATTCTAAGCTTTTCCTGTATAAAAGGCTTAATTGTATTTGCGACGAAGTTTGAAGGGAGTCACTTGGGGAAAGGATTGTATTGGCCGGCGCTTGCCTATATATTGCTAGGAGCCCTGTCATACCTTTCTACGGAGCCTGAGAAAACGCCCAGAAAGGGCAAAACGCGTTGCTACAATCCCCGAGTATTTTGATCCATTTCGGCCACCGTCAGGAGCAGGAGATAGGAGCGCTACACAACACCCGGAAGCGGGGAGAGTTAGCGGCGCACCTAAACACCCTGCACATCTATCCTAAAAGACTGGCTGCTTTCTATTCTTTTAGCTCTCATGTCGCTTTGACTGAGCGCTTTTTTAACTTATATACGATGATTTTGTGTATTGTTTTTAGTTTGTATTAAAGATCACCATTACTCCATCTTGGATTCACTGTGTTAACATCACACTCAGAGTGATCCCTACGTTGCTGATGCTATTGGACATCTAAAGAGGGAGGAAGAGATACCAATCATAGTGTGTACTCACACGTGGCCGTGTGAGTAATTTTTGATATGCCCTCACTCACCACCTATATCTTTCTTTTTTGGAGACAGCAGGGGCCTCATAAGATAGCTCCCCAAAGAGGTGTAACTAAAGATACTTCCCTCAAGAGTGTACTCACACTTGGCCGTGTGAGTGTTTGCAGTTTTTTCTGCATTTGACTTATTATCCGTCGGTCTCAGTAATTGTTATACTGTATTTGAATTGTCCCTCACAATCTGTTTTGTACTCTGTTTATGCACCGAGGACGATACTGTAAACCAGTGTCATATGAAGATTGGAGAAGCCATCGTTTGGATCAAAGGAGAAGAAAAGATAGAATCAAGAAGATACAGAAGATAAAGAAACAAAGTAAAGAAACCTTGATGCGACAGCATTTACACAAGGCCGTGTAAGTGTTTATGTTATTCTACACTTCACCACAAACAATGTTTCAGGATTACATGTCCTTTGACTTAATCTAGGTGTTTTATATATATTATTCCTCTACCTGTGCTCCCCCTGTTTCTCTTGTTTTCCTGTATGGAGACTGTGTATGAGGCTTCCAGCTCTATACGAAGAGTGGGAACCCCGTTCAGGAAGATGTCCAAGTCTGTCCTGAGGCCGCTGATCACCTAGCGAGAGACAACCAGCTCTGTTCTGAGAATAAGAACGTCTTCCCGGAAGACCTCCCGCTCGGAACAAAAACGGTTTCTGGGAGACTCGCAGTCTCGTGCGGAACTGGTAATCGCTACTAGCAGCACAGGCCCTCTGTGCTCAAAAAACCTATGCACTTTGTGCAGCACACATCTAACCTGCTTGATGAGCCAGGTGGAAACTGGCTCTAGCTACAATTAACCAGCTCCCTGCTGGACTCATCGGATACAGACAGGCTTTATGTGGGCTGCCTTTCTAAACCTTGGAAAGGCCCATTTATACATGTATGTTTATATGTGTGTATAAATATATCCTTGCTATACATTTATGAGAAAGGAATGGTGATAAGTTTGCGCTGTTCCAGGAGAAGCTGGAGCCATAACGGTTAGTAATGAATCTCAGAACACTGCAGACTGTGACATACAGTATACAGGAAACAAACCACGGAGACGGAGTTCCTTACCTGGCTGGAGTCACTGATTTCGCTGTTGCTGCCTGCGCAGATCATGCCGTCACTCAGCGCGGGGATGACACGGCGACACTGCCTGCGGCTGACGATGGTGACATTGGTCTCAAACAGTTTGTCTGTTGCGAAAAACATGTCGATCAGCCCCCACCCGGCCACGCTGCAGGGGGTGTTCGTGGGGATGTCACTGTTGCTGGACGGCAGGTCAATAGTCTGCACGTAGCGGTTTATGGTGGCTTTGGCTGTCAGCTGGTGGGGGGGAACCAAGGTTCAGAGGTCAACAAGTGAGCAATGTCAAAGTGTAAAGAATGAACCGATTGACTGCTGGAAAGCCAGCAATGCATTGCAGAGCCTTATAATAAACACGCAGAGCCAAAGAATAACACACAGAGCCATAAAGGAACAGAGACCGATATAATAACAAAGAGCAATATAGGGGGGGTGGCATTGCATTGCAACACCCCCTGGCAGGAAAGGTGTGAAGATACACAATTTGGTTGCTATGAATCAACACAATTTTAGCACACAGAAGCCCCATTTCCATGCCAGGGTAAATATTTCAAATCCGTTTAGCTCCTGTGTGCAAGGTTACAATACTTTGGCCAAAGAATTTAACTCAGTGACCCTCACTTATGAGAAGGAAAACAGATCAGTATTTCACTATATGCCTTGTCATATTGGATGGAGCATTGGGTCTGTCTTCAGCTCCCGTGTAACCGGACTTACGACCTCCTTACATTTGATACATCTGGGAGGTGGGGGGGCAGTGGATTTTGAGTGGGGAGATGGGAGCTGCTGGAACCTGTCTGGAGTTGAGCGAGTGGGAGATCAGCGGAATAAGGGACGGCTCCCTTTCTCTGTCAGTCCTGGCTCAGCCTGGCTGTCAGTGTTATTTGGGATTTTCCTAGTTCCCTGTGGCTTTGAGAACTGGCAAACACCAAAACACATTAGGAAAAGTTTTTTGCTCCTCATGAAAATGTTACAAGCTTAAATATTATGATAGAAAAATACTTGTCCTGTGCTTTGTTTATTTTCACCCTAAGCAAAACTCTTGTTCCTTTAAAAAGTGACTAGAGTCATTTTGCAGGCATGGAGCTGTATACAGCTCTCTATATACAGCTCTGTGCCTGCAGTGTATACTCCAGTCCTATATACATCTCTATACACTGCTGTCTCTGTAGTGTATATTCCAGTCCTATATACAGCTCTGTGCCTGCAGTGTATCTCCAGTCCTATGTACATCTCTCTATATATAGCTCTGTGCCTGCAGTATATACTCCAGTCCTATATACAGCTGTGTCTGTAGTGTATATTCCAGTCCTGTATACATCTTTCAATATGCAGATCTGCGCCTGTAGTGTATACTCTCCTGTAAATTGGCCAGTGGTTACCTTGAGCAGTAGGATATCGTTGTAGGGGATATGCTCATTAGAGTCATACTCTGGGTGCATGTGGTAGCTCTCAACCCCAAGTATCTGCTGAGTGTCCTCTGATTCCATCACATCATGAGCTCCGAGGATGACTTTAATATCCCTACATTAACACAGACAGTGTCACAAACTCACAAGGGCGTGTGACACAAGGAAAAGTGACAGTTACAGTGAGAAGGAGCAAAGGGGACAGGGACATGGGGACAGTCACAGTGAGAAGGAGCAGAGGGGACAGGGACATGGGGACAGTCACAGTGAGAAGGAGCAGAGGGGACAGGGACATGGGGACAGTCACAGTGAGAAGGAGCAGCGGGGACAGGGAAATGGGGACAGTCACCGTGAGAAGGAGCAAAGGGGACAGGGAAATGGGGACAGTCACCGTGAGAAGGAGCAAAGGGGACAGTCACAGTGAGAAGGAGCAGCGGGGACAGGGAAATGGGGACAGTCACAGTGAGAAGGAGCAGAGGGGACAGGGAAATGGGGACAGTCACAGTGAGAAGGAGCAAAGGGGACAGGGAAATGGGGACAGTCACAGTGAGAAGGAGCAGAGTGGACAGGGAAACGGGGACAGTCACAGTGAGAAGGAGCAGAGGGGACAGGGAAATGGGGACAGTCACAGTGAGAAGGAGCAAAGGGGACAGGGAAATGGGGACAGTCACAGTGAGAAGGAGCAGAGTGGACAGGGAAACGGGGACAGTCACAGTGAGAAGGAGCAGAGGGGACAGGGAAATGGGGACAGTCACAGTGAGAAGGAGCAAAGGGGACAGCGAAATGGGGACAGTCACAGTGAGAAGGAGCAGAGGGGACAGGGAAATGGGGACAGTCACAGTGAGAAGGAGCTGAGGGGACAGAGAAATGGGGACAGTCACCGTGAGAAGGAGCAAAGGGGACAGGGAATGGGGCAGTCACAGTGAGAAGGAGCAAAGGGAACAGGGAAATGGGGATAGTCACAGTGAGAAGGAGCAGAGGGGACAGGGAAATGGGGACAGTCACAGTGAGAAGGAGCAAAGGGGACAGGGAAATGGGGACTGTTACAGTGGGAAGGAGCAAAGGGGACAGGGAAATGGGGACAGTCACAGTGAGAAGGAGCAGAGGGGACAGGGAAATGGGGACAGTCACAGTGAGAAGGAGCAGAGGGGACAGGGAAATGGGGACAGTCACAGTGAGAAGGAGCAAAGGGGACAGGGAAATGGGGACTGTTACAGTGGGAAGGAGCAAAGGGGACAGGGAAATGGGGACAGACAGTGAGAAGGAGCAGAGGGGACAGGGAAATGGGGACAGTCACAGTGAGAAGGAGCAGAGGGGACAGGGAAATGGGGACAGTCACAGTGAGAAGGAGCAGAGGGGACAGGGAAATGGGGACAGTCACAGTGAGAAGGAGCAGAGGGGACAGGGAAATGGGGACAGTCACAGTGAGAAGTAGCAGAGGGGACAGGGAAATGGGGACAGGCACCGTGAGAAGGAGCAAAGGGGACAGGGAATGGGGGCAGTCACAGTGAGAAGGAGCAAAGGGGACAGGGAAATAGGGAGTCACAGTGAGAAGGAGCAGAGGGGACAGGGAAATGGGGACAGTCACAGTGAGAAGGAGCAAATGGGGCAGGGAAATGGGGACAGTCACAGTGAGAAGGAGCAAAGGGAACAGGGAACAGTCACAGTGAGAAGGAGCAGAGGGGACAGGGAAATGGGGACAGTCACAGTGAGAAGGAGCAAAGGGGACAGGGAAATGGGGACAGTCACAGTGAGAAGGAGCAGAGGGGACAGGGAAATGGGGACAGTCACAGTGAGAAGGAGCAAAGGGAACAGGGAACAGTCACAGTGAGAAGGAGCAGAGGGGACAGGGAAATGGGGACAGTCACAGTGAGAAGGAGCAAAGGGGACAGGGAAATGGGGACTGTCACAGTGGGAAGGAGCAAAGGGGACAGGGAAATGGGGACAGTCACAGTGAGAAGGAGCAGAGGGGACAGGGAAATGGGGACAGTCACAGTGAGAAGGAGCAAAGGGGACAGTGCTATAAAAGCATCAAGCACTCGGCACTTTCTTGCAGCTACTTGAACATTGTTTTCACATCAATTTGAATGAGCAAGGGCATAATCCCATTGGTGTCTGTGCTCAGTGTAGCAATGTACATAAAGGGCGTAACGTCAACTGTCTGTATATTCAAACTACAGACTGGGATTATTTGCATCGTTATTTTTGATCCCCACTCTGTGGCTTTATTGTGGTGATACATTGTAGCTACGGGACTCCTTTTTTCCTCCTGAAGGGAAGTATCACTCTTATTAGACGTAGCCACCCCCACTTATTTTTTGGATTGTCCTTTTTTCTTTTTTGGGTTGTTGACTTTTTGGCAGTGTGTAGCTCCTTTTTTGCACTTCATTGTGAAGTTTGTAGTGTGTATGTTGCAGAGTCCCCTACCTTGTCTCCGGTGCAGGTGACTGATCAGCTGTTTAGCCGACAGAGCTCCGCGCGATCGGGAAGAGTGTCGGCGGCCATCTTGGCATTTCGGGACTACATTTCCCAGAAGCCATGGGTGTGTCACATGGGCCGTTGTAACCAATCAGGAGCAAGCGGCCATTAGAGAGAGACTCCTGATATCCTCCGAGGGGCCGGAAACACGCGGCCTTCTTGCAGGAGCCGGCAGAGAGGACGGACGCGTCCAGGGAGCCAGTAATCCCCTGGACTTGGCCAGAACTCTGCCCCAAGGCCCAGATCCCTCCAAAGAAGTGGAGTGTCATAGGGAAGGCCCCAGATAGGGACCCTCCCATTAGAACCTCAGCTGTACTACCGCGCCGGTGGACAGACTGCGGCCTGGGACCAGGCTGCACAGGTGAGGAATCCTTCCGCTGGAGATCGCCCCGCGGACCGCTCCCTGGACAAGGTGTGAGGGGAATTGTTGGAGGCCCCACTGCATGGGACCTAATACAGTACCCTACCATCAATATTCCCTGGTTTGGCCTGAGACCAGGAAGATACCAATGTGCACCATCACATCACAAGGAAGGGGGGTAGCGCTACCTCACATTTGGGTGGGACTGCTTGTGTGGACACCAGGGCATAGGTCTCCAGTGCACCCGCAGTACTTTGGGGGAAAACCACGCCGAGTGTTGTGTATTGTTTTGCATTATATTATATAGTATTGTTATATGTGGTGTCAGTAAATACAAGTTATATATTACCAGGTGTGATACTGTTTATTACTGATTATACTGGTTTCTATGAGGAGTCATCCCGCCCACTATGGGATCCCTCATAGGTGGAGGCGCTGCACGAAGAGAGAGAGCTCACCCCAGGCTCCCAGAAGTGGAGGCTCAGGATTCCTGTGAGTGTGAACAAAGATCAAGCGCAAGTACTGTTAAAAAGATATATATGAGAAAACGGCAAGAGGTATAAATACTATCCTGTAAAGGGTGCAGTTCCTGAGATGAATTCAATCCAAATCCATAGAGACAGTGGGGCAGGTAATCGGGTGCACACTCACATCCGGTATATATTGAAAAGACAAAAAAAACACAATAGTGCAACAGAGTATATAAATAAGGAATTCTTTCCTAGCCAATATACTGATTTGGTCCTACTCACATTTTATATGAGCAGTTAGAGCCTTGTAGTTGTTAGAGTAAACCACTCAGATAGCAGATCCCAGGAGGGATATCCCAGATATGGAAGAGGAGGACACAAAAAATAGTGCAGGTTGCTTTATAAACAGAAATTATAAGAAAAAAATAGTAGCACTTTCAAACATAGGTAGGTTTTGGGCATTGGGACAACCCCGGGATATATAGTGGGCAAAAGTCCAACAATCCCTGTTCCGTAGGAGAAACCATGTGGCAGCCGTCCACTGCTACTCCCTGGGTCCAAGGACTCAATCCAGAATGGCCAATCACTCACCCATGTTCATAAAGCCGCCCAACGCGTTTCGTTCTCCCGAACTTCTTCAAGGGGCATTGATATTTGTTCCTCTCTTCCTTTCCCTCTTATAGTTTAATTTTCTCGCCATTCTGCGACACGCAGTGACGTCACCCCGTCTCCCTGCATCACTATACGCGTGCGGGTCAGTGATGTCACCGCGCATGTGCCGTCGTGCGTGTCACAAGCACAGAGGGAACAAGTCCCTCTCCTGCCCCAACACACAGCCATTCCGGGATGCACGATGACCTCACCTCCCCACCCAACCTCACAACGCACATGCGGATCAGTGACGTCACCGCGCATGCGCCGTCATGTGTTCCAGCTATAATCTATAAAAAATAAAATAATTATATATATATATATAAAAAAAAAAAAAAGAGAGAGAGCGCGCACGCCCCATAGCATAAAACTGTATTTAATATTAAAAGGGGAAGGGAAGGGGGAGGAAAGAAACACACTCACAAGATAAAAATGATAATTAGGCAATTTGTGATAATATCACCACCATCCAGTATCTGTGCTGCAAACGTCCGCACTTGTGGGCTCCCTCAGGGCTGCGTGAAGAGGTCGCAGCTCACCGGATACCAGGGGTGTTGTTTGCCGACTAAAATTTATCCACGGGAGTCCAGACAATCGCCTCTCCACTTCAAATGGCCACCATATGTATCCCACGCTGGATCCGGCCTCGTGCGCAGCGTCGTAATGACGTAATCGCGCTATCAGAGTCCCTGACGCGTTTCGTCACCACCGGGCGACTTTCTCTGGCGCTACTACCTTTGTTCTTTCATATATATATATATATATATATATATATATATATATATATATATATATATATATATATATACAGTGTTCGACAAACCTAAACATTTGCTCGCCCCGGGCGAGTGGATTTAACCCCCGGGCGAGTAAATATTGGCCCAAGCAGCACACGTTTGGTACTAGGTGGCGAGTAGATTTTTTTGTGTGGCGAGTAGATTTTTTGGTGATTTTTTGGTGATTTGTATATACACGGCAGCCTAAAGGGGACAATTCATACAGTATGCAGAATAACTAACAAATAACAGCTGCATACATTAAAAAACATTTAAAAGACAAACTACACACACTGGGTATAATACATATCAAGACCAACTACCAAAATATAATATAAACAATATTTAGAAATTACAAAACACAAAGAAGGCCTTTACAAAGGCATACAAAGCTAGCACTATAAACAGAGCGGGAATGCATATATAATCTAATATACAATAAGACAAATGTAGACGATTGATGACAAATTCTAAAAGAGAGAAATTCATATTGTCAACAATATATAAAAAATATAAAATATATTATAAAAAAATAGATATTAATAGTGGTAAACAGCACGGCAGATTAAAATCCTGCGAGTGTACAGGTAACAGCAGCACGCGTAATCGCCCGCGGTTTCCCTTCGGCATAGGGAAAGTGGGTTACATTTGGGGGCGCTGCTGAGATTCAGACCTGGGTTGCCCGATCTAAATTAAAGGAACTCAGGTTAAGAAGGGAGCATGTCTCTTCCGTCCCACCAGAGGGTCCGCGAGCCCTGGAATGCCAAGCACCTCCCCGACACGTGATCGCCGTTGGCCATGTTCCTATGTCCACCTCCCTAGATGAGGTATGTTCAACAGTGGGTCAGCTCCTGGGGTTCGCTGGTGCCCACGTCATAGACCTAGACTGGGACCCCACTTACCAATGGAGCCTGGTTCTATTTAGCTGCGGTCGTCATATGCAGGAGGAAGATTGTGCACAGGCCTTGCTGCTCCCTGGGGCACCGCCTGGCTGATGCCCCCTCATATATCCCGACCTCACGATAAAAATTGAGGATTTTACTTCCGGACCAGTACTGGAGGTGCCTTTGAGGGCTGAACTCATATACCCCTCGGATAGCCCCAGTGAGAACGTCGCTAGCCCAGGGTCAGTTCACAGCCACCGGTCTGGCCACAGCAGTTGCCGCTTGTCCGGAGGCCCAGACTTCGGGGAGGCATTACAGCAACTGGCTGACAAGCTTGCGCAGTCATTCCAAACCCAATCCAAGCCTTCCGCTAGAGATCACCCCACGGACCGATCCCTGGACAAGGTGTGAGGGGAATTGTTAGAGGCCCCACTGCGTGGGATCTAATACAGCACCCTACCATCAATATTCCCTGGTCTGGCCTGAGACCAGGAAGGTACCATCGTGCACCATCACATCACAAGGGGGGGTAGCGCTACCTCACATTTGGATGGGACTGATTGTGTGGACACCGGGGTATAGGTACCCAAGGCACCCTTAGTACTTTGGGGGAAAACCACGCCAAGTGTTGTGTATTGTTATTGCATTATATTATATAGTATTGTTATTGCATTATATTATATAGTATTGTTATATGTGGTGTCAGTAAATACAAGTTATATATTACCTGGTGTGATTCTGTTTACGGGAACAGACGGAAAATAGGGGGAGCAGGGGGTTAGAGGGAAAAAGAACACAAACCCTCAAACACAGTATTCAAATAGCCGTGTAAGTTATATATATATTTCTCTCCTTGATCCCATCCCCACTCCAAGTAAACCATCTGGGTTAACAAGAAGCCGCAGCTACAAGATACCCCTCTACACTTTTACTCACACAGGGCCGTGTGAGTATTTAATTATTTGATTATTTAATCATTATACCCCACGTCCAGTTTTTGTAAGGTTTTGCAAGGTTTTTGACTAGCTATTTGAATACTGTGTTTGAGGGTTTGTGTTCTTTTTCCCTCTAACCCTCTGCTCCCCCTATTTTCCGTCTGTTCCCATGTACATTAAGGGTTTGGATACCCCTTTCTGGGGTTGAGCAGAGGAACTTACTAGGATTTACGAATTTCACTGTGAAAGACCACATTTATTGGTTTGAATAAGGTATCGTATTGCACCCTCCACCCTGATCTAACATCCTAAAGGTAAGCGCTCCGGATTTTTGTGATGCTGTTTATTACTGATTATACTGGTTCCTATTAGGAGTCATCCCACCCACGCTGGGTTCCCTCATAGGTGGAGGCGCTGCACGAAGAGAGAGAGATCACCCCAGGCTCACATCTCAATTTGATTTTTCCAGCGACCGTAGCCTGACGTCGCGTCGCCGGCACTATAAGCGTAGCCTTAGTGTCACAGCTGTTTATGAGTGCTGCAGGTACTCTTATTATTTTATTTCAGTTCCACATACAGTATAGACTTTAAACAGTGGTGTCAATGTATCTATACACAGACTGGGCGCAGCCATTAGATAGGGTGACCAGAATTCCAAAAATAGAAACCGGGACACATAAAAAAAAAAAAAAAATGACATCACATAAATAAATAATATAATGGTATTTGTCTAATAGCGTTCCCCTTTATGCTGTATTATTGATTTGCCTCCTCTCTTCTCCCTCTTTTCTCTGCCCTCCATTTTCTCTATTTCCCCTCCCCGTCTTCCATCTTTTTCTCCCTCTCCCCTATCTTCTAGCCACCTATTTTCTCCCCTCTCTTCTCCCTCTCCTCTCGCCCCCTATTTTCTCCCCCCTCTCCCTGCCCCCTATTTGTATCCCCTCTCCTCCTCCCTCCCTGCTACTGCTCCGACAAAACTGGGACATTACAGAGATTGTCGGGACATTGGGACTGTCCTGGCTAAACCGGGGCGTCTGGTCACCCAACCATTAGAGTATATCCAATCTATATCATTGAATGTAGTGTCATATACCTATGCTAAGGATCTCGGACAAGCAGCAATTCTAGACAAGTGTGTGGTATACATTTTCTGTATAAGTATTTATATTTTCAAAATGGATTTATATATATATATATATATATATATATATATATATATATACACACACACACACACACACACACACCTTATTTAATATTAAACATGCAACAAGATGCTTTTCTGAGCGAGTGCTTGTTTCAAATGACATATAATCGGTTTCTCTGTGGTGTTTAGTGTGAATATGTCTGTATGTATAACCTGTGTCAGGTATTCACAAGGGAGTCTTGTATACCTTTTCCCAGATATGTGTAAGAAAAAGGGCTCCACCATATAAAATCTGCCTGCTGACTAGATGTTCAGTACAGGCAGTCCTCGGTTATCCGACACAATGTGTTACTCAAAATGGCGTTGGATAGCGAAACGTTGTAAAGCGAAACACGTTATCCCATAGGAACACTGTTTAATTTAAAGGTTCCGTTCCTGAAGGCATTTTTAACACTAAAATACACCAAATATTTTATGCAGACAATAAGATATGCAGCACACACATAAATTATATATTGCATATACTGTATTATATATATAATATAACATAATAAATAATATATTATATAATATAATATATTATATAGTATAATATTATATATATGCTCTTACAACGCTTTGCAACGTTGTTTATGTGAATGTGTGTATATATACAGTATATATATATCTTACAATATATATCTGAAAGCATTGTATGTGTCCCTGTCTGCACTGTGCCTAGCGGCAATCTGATTGGTCCCTTGGCCCGCCCGCCCCCCCACACCTCTCACTGGCCTCAGGCGGATTGACGGGCCAAAGGTCCAACACACACACACACACCTCTTACACACACACACACACACACACACACACACACACACACACACACACACACACACACACACCTGTTACCCGCCGGTCCCGGAGGCTCCGCCGCTTTCTCCCCGAACATCAGCCTGAAATCCAACTCATCTCAGCCGCAGTGCGTGGCGCTCATCGGGACCCGCGCGCACCTCCTCCTCTCCCCGGGTCTCCCGGTTTCCCGCGCTTTTTCCTCCCCCCACCCTCCCGGCGCCGCTGCAGTCAGCGGGGGAGCGGAGCGAGCGTCCGGGACACAGCGGGGATCTCACCTCACCACGGCTCTCAATTGTGTGCACGCGCCGCGCGCCCCCGCGCTCTCCTCCTCCCCGGGATGCGCTCTCCTCCTCCCCGGGATGCCGCTGTGTCCGCTCACCGCACTCTCCGCACTGTGACCCACCCGCCTGTGATGCCCCCGTGTCAGTGGGTGCCTGTGATGCCCCTGTGTCAGTGGGTGCCTGTGATGCCCCCGTGCCCCTCCCTGCCCTTTGCCCCCCCGCCCCTCCCTGCCCTTTGCCCCCCCGCCTCTCCCTGCCCTTTGCCCACCCTGCCCCTCCCTGCCCTTTGCCCCGCCGCCCCTCCCTGCCCTTTGCCCCCCCGACCTTTGCCCTCCATGCCCCTTGCCCCCCCCTTCCACGCCCCTCCCCCCCGCCCTTCCACTCCCCTCCCCCCCCTGCCCTTCCACTCCATGCCCCCTGCCCTTCGTCGCCCGGGCAACGCCGGGTATATCAGCTAGTATATATATATGTACATACACAACGTTGCAAAGCGTCGTAAGAACGTTGGATAAGCTGTAAAAATGAACATAGGTAGCATTGCACAACGTTGGATAATCCATTCGTTATAAAGCGAAGCGTTGTAAAACGAGGACTGCCTGTACTGTATGTGTAATACAATGTCTAAGTGGTATATATGTGTATGCCTGAATCTATATGGCTTTTTGTTGTGTTTTTCTTAAATAAAGTGTTTGCTTTTGGTATTTCAGATGGTAACATTATTTAACTTCAGTGTGATGTTACAGTGATATAACGTAAAGGAAACTCCTTGCTCAGCTAATTAGTAGTTGAATGAGGAGTAATAGTTGTGTACTAATTGAGGGCGCAAAAAATAGGGATATGGTATATAGCAACTAAAGAGTAAAGCACTCAGTCAATTCATTGTTTAGTGGAGATACGTTATTTTATATGAGCTGGGGTAAAAAGTGTGACAATGGTCAGGAACAATCGATAAAGGTGAAGTATTGCTGTCCTATCTGGGCACAGCAATATTCTGTAGGGAAGGATGTATCCCTATGCCTAGTAAATGAGCTAGACCAGAGGTGGGCAACCCTGTCGCCAATCGCCACAAATGTTTAATTGGCCATAAAAGTGTGGGGAATTTGAGTTTGCCGCTCCCACAGTAAAATAAACTGTTTTCTGAAGGCGTGAGCTGGTTTCCGCTTTCTGTATGAGTCAACGAAGTGAACCAGCCTATTTTGATCTGGTTCAATACTTCGCCGGCCAATTCAGTTAAACAGCAATTCTACTTGTTGCCAAGTAGAACAAAGAAAAACCAGTCAAACAAATATATAAAGGGAACCAACAAGTGCACTGTAAAAAATGCACTTAAAAAAGAAGGGGTAACTCAAAAGAACCCATGATGGGGGATACCGAGCAGAGCACCCTGCCTAACGCCCACTGGGAGGCAAACTCCGAAACCGTCCCAGCGGACTCGGCGTACGTGAACTCTGCCCGAATACGGGAGTGCACCAGCGCCCGGAACCCTGCCACGATGTTCGTTGGGACCCCCTTCTCCAAACACTGCTTCCTTGTCTTGTAAATGGCTACCTTAGCCACTGCCAGGAGCAGGTTGACTAGGAGATCCCTAGGCTTATTGTCTCGGGACACTGGGCACCCAAAAATAAAATGATGAAGGGAAAAACCCAGCCAGAACTGCAGAAGAAGGCTCCTCAAGGTGGATAAGAGGGGCTGCAGTCTGGCGCAGCTCAGATAAATGTGGAATACGGACTCCCGCTCGCCACAGAAGGGACAGGCGGCGGGGGAGTCCGTGAAGTGTGCCAAGTACTCTCCTGTGCTCAGTGCACCGTGGAGGACCCTCCAACTCAAATCCCCGGCGGGACGGGGAACCAAAGATGAATAGAGCTCTCTCCACCGGGGTCTCTCGCCCTCGTTCCCAAGAAATACCCGCCTCCAGATGGTATCTGGGCGGGTGACAAGGGCGAGGTAGTGCACTATATGGAGCACCAGAGAATACAGGACTTTCCTCAGCATGCCGCGGAAACATGCTGGGGACATATCCCCCAACCTGCTGAGGTTGGGGGAGATAGGAGCCCGAGGGGGTTGCCGTGGTTTGGGTTCTACGCAAAGATCCGGAGAGCTGAAGTTGATAGGTTGACAATGCTCTCCGGTCTGCAAAACCCCCTCGATGAAGGTGCGTGAGTCGGGGTGGATTGCATCTTTAATCTCCCAGATCAAACGACGAGGGACACGGGCAGTAAGCATACCCATACGGGGCGCAAGCACCTCTGCGCTTACCCAGTCTCGCCGCTCATAGTCCAGGAGATCCCCGACTCTGGTCACTTGCGCCAGGATTAGCCGGCGGCAAATAGAGGGTGAATCCAACATCCGAGCCCCCACTGCCGGATTATACAGCAGGGGCTCGGCGAGGAAATCAACCCCCACCGCCTGTTCCTTCCTGGTCGCGGAGACCAGTTTCCAGGCCTTTAATAAGTCCCGGTAGTATGCCGGCAGCTCCGAGAGGTTTCTTCCTAAACCCTCGGGCCTGATGATAAACAGTTGCCGGTCATACCTCATACTGCGCAGCTGGCGAAAGAAACTGGTCGCCAGCTGGCACCACTGCGGAGACGGATCCGCGAATAGGTATCTCTGCAGGTATTGGAGGCGGAACGTGTGTAACTGGGAGTGGACACACACCACTCCCTGTCCACCCTCCTCCAAAGGAAGGCACGCAACCCCCACAGAGACCCAATGCTTCCCCATCCAGAGAAAATCCATCAATCTCCTCTGGATCTTGTTGATAAATTCGGGGGCGGACACATGGCTATCAGCCGGTGCCAAAGCTGACTGGCCACCAGCTGGTTGATCACCAGGGTTCTTCCCCTAAGGGAAAGCATTCTCGACAGATACACTCATGACCCCAGACGAGCAATGATTCGTTCTTCAAGTTCACTGAAGTTTTCTGGGGCTGGGTCCTCCGCAGCAGACAGGTAGACTCCCAGATATTTGAGAGTATCGCTCCCCCAAGAGATATTACGAAACGCGGGGGGCAAAGAGTCCACCTGTAAGGGACCCACCAAAATGCCGGAGCACTTGGACCAGTTGATCCGACCAGAAGAGGCCGCGGTGTAGACCTCTTGGCACGCTTGTGCCCGCTTCAGATCATCTAGGTCCTGGGCCACGAGGAGCACATCATCGGCATAAGCCGACAGGACTACCCACATACTGGGCTCCCGCAGCACCAGCCCGGTGAGCCTCCTCCTCAGTAGGCAGAGGAAGGGCTCGATGGCCAGCGCGTATAGTTGCCCAGACAGGGGACACCCCATATGTACTCCCCGACCAAACACAAAAGGTGCCGTCAGGGACCAATTAATTTTTACCAGACACTCTGCAGAGGCGTACAGCATCCGGAGAAAGCCCACAAATTGTGGGCCAAAGCCAAACTCCCGCAGGGTCTGCATGAGGTAACGGTGATCCACCCTGTCAAACGCCTTCTCCTGATCTAGGGACAGGAGGGCGAGTGACAGACCAGTCCTCTGCGCGTGGTGTAGCAGGTCCCGGACCAGAAAAATGTTGTCATGAATGCTCCGGCCCGGGACAGTATAGGACTGGTCGGGGTGAATCACCTCTGCCAGCACGGACTTGAGCCTCAGCGAGAGCGCTTTGGCTACGATCTTATCCGTGCTGAGCAGTGAGACCGGTCGCCAGTTAGAGATCTGGCGGAGATCCCCCTTCTTCGGCAGCAGAGACAGTATTGCCCGCCGACATGAAAGGGGCATCTCACCAGTCTCCAGGGCTTCGGCCAGGACCTCGGTGAAATCAGGTCCCAGCATCTCCCAAAAAAACCGGAAGAACTCCACAGTCAGCCCGTCTAGCCCCGGCGCTTTTCCGTGGGACATGAGATTAAGAGCTTCAGAGAGCTCGGCCAGAGTCAAAGGTAACTCAAGCCGCTCTCTTCCACCCTCGCCGACCGTGGGAAGCCCCTCCCATAAGACCCTGCACGCATCCGGCTGGATGGACTCCGGAGAGAAAAGATCTACGTAAAACCTCCGGGTTCTGTCCCGGATGCTCTCCGGGTCAGTCAGAGGGGTACCGTCCTCTGCTAGCAAGCAGGTGATATGTTTACGGTTTCCCCTCTTTTTCTCCAGCGCGTAGAAGAGGCGCGACCCGCGACCCTCTTCCCGAAGGAAGTGGATGAGGGATCGCACATACGCCCCCTGAGCTCTCCGATCTTCCAAGTCCCGGAGAGCGCACTTCCTCTCCACGTACGCACACTGCAGGAATTGGTCTCCTGCCACAGACAGCCGCCTCTCGAGATCGAGCACCTCTTCTCTAAGGGTCTCGATCTCAGCATCGCGCCGCCTGCTGGCACCTTTAGTGTGCGCTTGACAAACGAGGCGCAGATGAACCATGCCCACGTCCCACCACTACTCTAACGTGGCAAAGTCTGACCTGCAACCTCTCCAGGCCATCCAAAAGTCTCGGACCGACGTCGCAAACCCCTTGTCCTCCAACAACGTATTGTTGAAATACCAATAGGCGGCCGAGGGCGCTGCTGGTATTAGCGCCACCGTCACGGACACACAATTGTGGTCCGAAAACGGCGCTAGCATAATGGTACTGGACTGAGCTCGCGACAGGCTGTGGCTGGATATGTACAGCCTAACGATCCGGGACCAGGATATCCGTCCACCTCTAAACACTCTAACATAGGTGAACTCAGTGGATACCCCGGGATGTTGTTCTCGCCAGACGTCTACCAAGGAGTAGCGGGTGATGACCTCCCGCAAGGCCGACGCAGAATTCGGGTGTGGCTCCGGACCATTCCGGTCCCTCAGAGCCTAGAGGGTGCAGTTAAAATCACCCCCGAGCACCACGTGTTCGTCCGCGTCGACTGTCTCCAGGTATTCGGAAAATCTGACGAAGAACTGCCTTCTCAGGGGTCCGGTGGCAGGAGCATACACGTTCAAGAAATTAAACGTGTAGTCCTCGTGCCGGACCCTGAGATGCAACAGGCGACCTGGAACAACAGTTTTGGCAAACAGCAGCTCAGGTTGAAAGGATTCGGAGAACAGGGTCACCACCCCACAAGATGTCGAAGTGAGGTGGCTGAAAAAGACCTTGCCTCGCCACTCCAGATGCCAGCTGGCTTCAGCCTCTGGAGTGGTATGGGTTTCCTGCAGGAAACTCCCCGAATACTTTCCCTTTTGTAAAAAGGAGAGTACCTGGAACCTGCGAAACCCGTCCTTACATCCATTTACATTTAGCGTACCGATGCGCAAAGCCATTGGTAATCAAGAGTCTTGCTTCCCATAGGCGCTCAGGGTACTATACCCCGAGAAGCCTTTACGTGCTCTCGCAACACTTTGTTAAACTTTAAGACCCGAACATGTTCGATAGTCCCGGAAAGTTTGGCCTTGTGGTTAGCCTTGATATATACTCTGAGAGAGTGGAGAATGACCGAAGCATCCTTCCACCTCTCAAGGGCCAACTGCACCTTGTATGTCCGTGTCTACAGAGGGTATCATCCAGGAAACTATCTAGCTCCCGGGCAGGGATAACGGGGATCGAGGAGTCCACCAACTCCATGGTGCCAGAGGACTCCCCTCTGAGCCCCAACTCCCCAGGCTCCTCTTTTCTGGAGAATTCAAGACCCCCGTCCTTCTCTGCGGGGGCCTCTCTCAGCCCTAGATTGGATCCCCTCCTCGGTGTTTCCACGAGGGGGTTCACTGTGCTCTCCACCTCCATCCCCGAGTCAGGATGTTCAGGGGCAGCTGGTGGCGACATGGCAGAGGCAGTGGTCTCCCGAGAGTCCTCGGGGGCCACAGAAGCACACAATGCCCTACTAGTTTCCTCAAGCGCCATACAGATGAATGGCAGGCCACGGGTGTTCGCATCACCTGCGGGAGGGCACTCACCATCCGCGGGAGGGCCCTCACCATCCACGGGAGGGCCCCCACCATCCGGGGAGGGCCCTGACCATCCGCGGGAGGGCCCTGACCATCCGCGGGAGGGCCCTGACCATCCGTGGGAGGGCCCTCACCATCCGCGGGAGGGTTCTCACCATCCGCGGGAGGGCACTCACCAACCGTGGGAGGGCACTCACTAGCAAGGACCTCAAAGGGAGGGTCTATCCCAGCATTCACTCCCAATAAAGTGCCTGCCCAAAATTCCGCACTAAGAGGGTTCAGGTCAGACAACTCCCAGATGTAATCGGAAGTGCTCACCAAAACACCCTCCAAACCCCCACCCACGGGGGTCAGCCCTAACCATCTCCTTCCTCTGGTGACGCAAACCGGGGCCTTTTATCCCTATGTGCGTCACCCGAAGGTGGTACAACCAGAATGGGATCCCGGTCGACCCCCGGGTCCCCGAAGACAGGTATCTTTTTTTGTGTCCGGTGGGGTAAATTCACCGAAACACAAGTCTCCGGGGGATGCTCTCCAACCCAGAGGGGCGTTGGGAGGCTCCCCAATGTCTATCTCTAGGGGTAAGGCCTCATGCTGTTGAGCACTTTGGCCTTCCACCCCAGAGACGTCGGGTACCTCCTCTTGCAATCCCTCCAGATCTTCGAGGGGGGGGGGCTGTTCATTTATGGCAGGCCTGCACAACTCGTAAAGTGAGAAGGGCCGAACTGCTCCATGGGAAAAAAAATTGGGCCGCACGGGTAAAATCATCACCATCACCATCATCATCTCTCCTCCAGCACCTCATCATCATCATCATATCTCCCCAAGAACCCCTCACTATCAACCTTTGCGATACTCCCCATCTATCTCTCATAACCCCATCTCTCCCCCTCACCCACACACATAATACTCCCCCTCCACATCAAACACACAATGCCCCCCTGCACAGCGCACACATCACACCCCCCCTTCACCTCACATCCCTCGCCCCCCTTGCACCTCACATCGCTCTCCCCCCTGCACCTCACATCACTCTCCCCCCTTGCACCTCAAATCACCCCCCTTGCACCTCAAATCACCCCCCCTGCCCCTCCCATCACCCTCCCCCCTGCACCTCCCATCACCCTCCCCCCTGCACCTCCCATCACCCATTACCCTCTCCCCCCATGCACCTCACATCACCCACAGGGCCGTCAACAGAAATCATGGGGCCCGGGACAAATGAAAGGAGCAGGGCCCCCCCCCCCCGAACCCATAGCGCACCTACAACGAAAAAATATCTTTTAGCGCGCAACTTTTACTTAACTGTTTTCTTATTGTGATACAGAAAAAAACATTACAATGCAACCTGTTTATTTTTTATATTTTCAACAAAAGACATGTGACTGCCTGCCTATGAGTGGGCGGGTGAATGACAGTGACTGGGTGGGTGAATGACAGTTGGGTGAATGGCGGTGGGTGGGTGAATGGCGGTGGGTGGGTGAATGGCGGTGGGTGGATGACAGTGACTCATCTCTTCCACTCCCCGCACCTCCCCCTCCTCATCTCTTCCACTCCCCGCACCTCCCCCTCCTCATCTCTTCCACTCCCCGCACCTCCCCCTCCTCATCTCTTCCACTCCCCGCACCTCCCCCTCCTCATCTCTTCCACTCCCCGCACCTCCCCCTCCTCATCTCTTCCACTCCCCGCACCTCCCCCTCCTCATCTCTTCCACTCCCCGCACCTCCCCCTCCTCATCTCTTCCACTCCCCGCACCTCCCCCTCCTCATCTCTTCCACTCCCCGCACCTCCCCCTCCTCATCTCTTCCACTCCCCGCACCTCCCCCTCCTCATCTCTTCCACTCCCCGCACCTCCCCCTCCTCATCTCTTCCACTCCCCGCATCTCCCCCTCCTCATCTCTTCCACTCCCCGCATCTCCCCCTCCTCATCTCATCCACTCCCCGCATCTCCCCCCTCTCTCTCCCTTCTCCCCCCTCTCTCTCCCTTCTCCCCCTCTCTCCCTTCTGCCTCTTCTCTCTCTCCCCCTTCTCCCCGTCTCTCTCCCTTCTGCCCCCTCTCTCTCCCTTCTGCCCCCACTCTCTCCCTTCTGCCCCCCCTCTCTCCCTTCTCCACCCCCTCTCTCCCTTCTCCACCCCCCTCACTCCCTTCTCCCCCCTCTCTCCTTCTCCCCCCCTCTCTCCCTTCTCCCCCCCCCTGTCCTTTCTCCCCCCCTCTCTCCCTTGCCCCCTCTCTCTCCCTTCCCCCCCTCTCTCTCCCTTCCCCCCTCTCTCTCCCTTCCCCCCCTCTCTCTCCCTTCCCCCCCCTCTCTCCCTTCTCCCCCCTCTCCCTCCCTCCCTCCCCCCTCTCTCTCCCTTCTGCCCCCTCTCTCCCTTCTGCCCCCTCTCTCTCCCTCTCCCCCTCTCTCTCCCTCTCTCTCCCTCCCCCCCTCTCTCTCCCTTCTGCCCCTCTCTCTCCCTTCTGCCCCCTCTCTCTCCCTTCTGCCCCTCTCTCTCCCTTCTCCCTCCCTTCTCCCCTCCTCTCTCTCCCTTCTCCCCTCCTCTCTCTCCCTTCTCCCCCTCTCTCTCCCTTCTGCCCCCTCTCTCTCCCTTCTGCCCCCTCTCTCTCCCTTCTGCCCCCTCTCTCCCTTCTGCCCCCTCTCTCTCCCTTCTCCCCCCTCTCTCTCCCTTCTCCCCCTCTCTCTCCCTTCTGCCCCCTCTCTCTCCCTTCTGCCCCCTCTCTCTCCCTTCTGCCCCCTCTCTCCCTTCTGCCCCCTCTCTCTCCCTTCTCCCCCCTCTCTCTCCCTTCTCCCCCTCTCTCTCCCTTCTGCCCCCTCTCTCTCCATTCTCCCCCCCCTCTCTCTCCCTTCTCCCCCCTCTCTCCCTTCTCCCCCCTCTCCCCCTCTCTCCCTTCTCCCCCTTCTGCCTCCTCTCTCTCCCCCTTCTCCCCCCCTGCCTCATCTCTCCCCCTTCTCCCCATCCCTTCTCCCCCCCCACACCACTCTGTTTGCCCCACCCCACAGCAGACCATTTGCCCCCCCCCCCACCAGCCCGTTTTTCACTCCCCCCAACCCGTTTTTCACCCCCCCCAACCAGTTTTTCACTCCCACCCCCCAACCCGTTTTTCACTCCCACCCCCCCCCAACCCGTTTTTCACTCCCACCCCCCCCCAACCCAACCCGTTTTTCACTCCCACCCCCCCCAACCCGTTTTTCACTCCCACCCCCCCCCCAACCCGTTTTTCACTCCCACCCCCCCAACCCGTTTTTCACTCCCACCCCCCCCCCAACTCGTTTTTCACTCCCACCCCCCCAACTCGTTTTTCACTCCCACCCCCCCAACTCGTTTTTCACTCCCACCCCCCCAACCCGTTTTTCACTCCCACCCCCTAAAACCCGTTTTTCACTCCCACCCCCCCAACCCGTTTTTCACTCCCACCCCCCCCAACCCGTTTTTCACTCCCACCCCCCCCCCAACCCGTTTTTCACTCCCACCCCCCCCCCAACCCGTTTTTCACTCCCACCCCCCCAACACGTTTTTCACTCCCACCCCCCCAACACGTTTTTCACTCCCACCCCCCCAACCCGTTTTTCACTCCCACCCCCCCAACCCGTTTTTCACTCCCACCCACCCCCCAACCCGTTTTTCACTCCCACCCACCCTCCCAACCCGTTTTTCACTAACCTGTTTTTCACTAAACCCGTTTTTCACTACCACCCACCCCCCCAACCCGTTTTTCACTCCCACCCACCCCCCCAACCCGTTTTTCACTCCCACCCACCCCCCCCAACCCGTTTTTCACTCCCACCCACCCCCCCCAACCCGTTTTTCACTCCCACCCACCCCCCCAACCCGTTTTTCACTCCCACCCACCCCCCCCAACCCGTTTTTCACTCCCACCCACCCCCCCAACCCGTTTTTCACTCCCACCCACCCACCCACCCCCCCACCCACCCACCCACCCCCCCAACCCCCCAACCCACCCACCCCCCCAACCCGTTTTTCACTCCCACCCCCAGCCCGTTTTTCACTGTGCTCGCCGCTTTTACTTATTGTAGTCTTTATGTGGAAGTCCCCGCTCGGGCACGCACGCTCTTGCAAGCTTGGCGCTTGAGACAAAAAAAAGTGACTTCGAAGCGCGCTCAACGTGCCCCCAACGCCTCCCCCCCGCGCTTGCAAAATATACAGTACACCCGGTGCTCATGCTTAGAGAGTTGGTGACATCACCGCTCTCAAGCATGAGCGCGGTCAGCGCCAGCGGGGACACAGCCTAAGGCCTTGGATGTAGTGAGCGCACGCACGACTGAGCGCATGGCGTCGAGCAATCTGTGGACAGAGATCGCTCACGATGCAGAGGCGCGGCCGTGACGTCACAAGTCTGGTTCGCCCTCATTGGCTGAAACGCTCACGTGACCCAGCCGTCACGCGGCAAAAACAAATTCCGGTGTCTCCTGAAAATGCCGCTGCGCTTCATTGCGCGCTCTATGGTCTGACTCACAGAGGTGCGGCCTGTTCGCGCGCGCGGTCGCTCACACTGTGCACCTTGGGCTATTAATCCATACCTTGTGCTGAAGCATGGTAATACAGAACTATACTATTGTGAATACTCCACTCCAGTAGTTATTTTAAGTAACCCTGAGACTACTATTTAACTATAACTTTGTCACATTTAGCAGCCTGATTAGGCGGGCATTTATTTTATACCTATGAATTAAAAGTATATTTTTATCTTACCTCCACCAAACAATGAATTGATTAAGTGCAGCACACGGCGCCTTCCTCTGTAGTTGTTGTTGCTTTATGATGTTACAGTGACATTGATACGTCCCTAAGACCACATCTTAGATAACCAATTAAGTAAGTAGTTATGCGGATCTGATCTTAGTGATCTGTTGATATTTTCATTTAGGGAACTAGGGCTAAGATGCATCATCATACAATACAGTTGGCCTGTGTTTGGGGGTAAATACATGTGGCTATGTTATATACAGATACGACCAGCAAACCCAAACCACAATACTCACCCATAGCAATGTGCTGCTGTCATCACCCAGTCTGGGGGCAATTAGTGATCCCCCACATGAACTTCCATCAACCATACAATACACCATATATGGCCGTGAGTGGGGTTCCGCCTCCCAACCACCAATAATCCCCTGCCGGATCCGCCCTGAAACACACACAGTTGAGAAGGGGCTAGTCTGCAGAGCTGACACTTAGGTAATGTTATAGTGGGCGAGAAGGGCAGGTTCTGTAGGTGCAGGGCGGGAACAGGCACAGAAGGGGGTCACACATACGCCATAATTCATATTAGAAACACATTGTGCTTAATGTTCTATGCTTTCTGAAGTTATTTTGTATCTACATATGTTTTGGAGGGGGCTGCGTGCACCCTTTACCCCTCTGACAGCAAAGGAGTTTTATAATCCCATGACTCAAGCACCATAAGCACATTGTTACCCTCCTCCCCCTACGTGCCCCCAGCACAGAGGTACCTGACCATACTGACCTGCGCAGGGTGGACGGCTGGGACAGGAGGAAGGGCAGGAGGAGCAGATGGAGAAGCTGGGGCTGTTCCATGTCAGACTCTGTATCCCCTTCTGTCTGGAAGCTGCTTCTCCTTTTATCTCTCCTCTCCCCCCCTCCCATGTCATATCTCCCCCTCTCCCCCCCCCCCCCTCTCATGTCATATCTCCTCCCCCCCCCCTCCCATGTCATATCTCCCCCTCTTCCCCTTCTGCTATCAGAATATGTTATCTAAAGAGTTCAGTGATCACAACAGCTTCTGTTGCAGCGGTAGAGGTGGGGCAAAGCGTGTAGCAGTGCCTAAAATACAAGAGAGCTACCATAAGATGCTATTATCATGGAGGATGTGTTCCCTCATACATGGCAATTTAATTCCCAGGATATTGTCTTCCAATAAGTGAAACTACTGCCCAGTGAGTGAATCTGCAACACAATGAGTGAGACAGCCTCACACTATGTGACTGCTCTCCAGTGAGTCAGTCTGCTACACAATGCATGATACTGCCCTTCAATTTAGGAGACTGTTTTCTAATGAGTAAGACTGGCTTCTACTGAGTGAGACTGCTCTCCAATGAGATAGGCAGCCTTCTAATGGGTGATACTGCCCACCAATAAGTGAGAGTGCAAGACAATGAGTGAGACTGCCCTTCAATGAGTAAGACTGGCTTCTACTGAGAAAGACTATACTAATGAGAGAGACAGCTTTCTAATGAATGAGACTGCCCTCTAGGGAAAGAGATCGCCATCCAATGAGTGAGACTGTCCTCCAATAACTGAGACTGCAATTCAATGAGTGAGAGTGATTTCTAATGAGTGAGACTGCTTTTAAGCGAGACTGCCTCCATTGACTGAGATTGCCTTTCAGTGAAACAGACTGCTGTCCAATGAACGAGATTGCCCTCTAATAAATTAAACTTCCATTCAATGAGTGAGAGTGCTTTCTATTGGGTGAGACTGCCTTTCAATGAGTGACACTGTCTCACAAAGAGTGACACTGCCATGAGAGGGAGACTGCCATTGAATAAGTTAGACTGCCATCTTCACTTGAGTCCAGGCGCAAAGTTCACCTTTCCTGTCTTGCCTTCAAATACTTTCTGGGCAAGATACCCATCTATCTGAACATGCTCCTCACCCATACCACTTGCAGCACATATCATCTGAGATCTGACTCCAAAAGACTGTTCATGGTCCCAAGGTTCAACAAAGTATCCGGCCGTTCCTACTTCTCTTATTGTGCACCCCAAAACTGGAACAATCTACCGGAGACTTTCACATCCACCACCAGTTTAAGTTCTTTCAAAACCAAAGCTGTCTCACATTTTAATCTGGTCTGTAACAGTTTCATACGCCCATAATATATATTATCTCTAACTGTGCATGCAATGTCTTGTATATAATGTATACCCTACTCGTATTTGTAACCATGTATTTTGTCATTTTAACTCTATGCCCAGAACATACTTAAAAATGAGAGGTAACTCTCAATGTATTACTGCCTGGTAAAACATTGTATAAATAAATAAAATCTAATGAGTGAGACTGTATTTTTATAGAATTTTCTTTTTAGGGATCAAAAAAAAGAAGAAAACTCCATACAGTGATTAGGAAATTATTAGGATCAGGGATGAATATTGACAAGAGAAGTCACTGCCCAAAACGTTATGCTTCAATATCTCTGCAAATTAACGTGAAAATAAAAAGCAAAATACGCTGTTGCTGTCACCAAGCTGCATAGTGCGGCTACGTTGTTGATCCTGGATACTGACAGGGACAGAAGGAGAGATACCTCTTATAGCACACATCTTTATGTAAAGCTGAATAATATATTGAAGTTTAAATAGAAATGATTCGTTCCTTGCTTAGGGCTCAGACAACTTTTTTCTCTACAATCCCATTTCCTATTTCTCCAGCGCAAATATTGCTTAAACCTTTCTAAATGACAGATAAACAGCTTTGTCCTGAAGTTTAATAGATGTAAGTCTTGTTTTCAAAGCAGAGAAAGCATTGAGGAAGCCACTCTCCCCCCCCCCCTTTTTCCCCCCAGCCCCTTGTTAGGGCTGTTACAGATATATAGATAAGCCTGTAGTGAGAACAGAGGCCTGCACAGAGAGATAAGGCCCATGCTCTGATTTTCCATCAGATAGGTCACCATGACACATGTTGTTAATGCAGTTTGGGGATACTGGGGTCTGGGACAGAAAGACACTCCCCCCAGCCTCTTAACCCCTTCAGCAACACATTGCATCCACACCTCTCAGTCCCAGTTAAAGGTTCAGCCCCCCATAGGACCACTGTGCTAATATCAGTGTGGGGGGCAGTATAGTGTTATGTTGGGGGGGAGGAAGGGGCAGTATAGTTTATTGTTGTGAGGAGAGCAAAATAATGGGGTGTTGGGGGAGGAGACAGTAGTGTAGTGTTTGGGAGCTGGAGGGGCAGTGTATAGTATTGGGGGGAAGGGGCAATATGGTGTAGTGTTGGGGGAAGGGGGGAGAAGTATAGTGTAGTGTTGATGGAGGAGGGGGCAGTATAGTAGTGTCGGGGGGAGGAGGGGCTAGTATAGTACAGTGTTGGGGGAGGGGGGGCAGTATTGTGTAGTGTCGAAGGGGGCAGAATAGTGCTGTCAGGAGATCCTCCATTTGGTGTCTGATTCCCCAGGAATGTGCTGCTGTACTGCCTCTTGACTCCGCTATGGTAATGAAGGGGTTAACTCCTCCCGCAACATTCCTGGTCTGCCTAAGCACCCACTCTGGTCCAAGTACCCCCTTCATTCACACCCTCTGCCCCCAATAAACCATCTACTGTGCCATAACCCCTTCATTGCCTTAGTGGCTAGCCGCTAAGATAATCAAGCTGCTTTAATTCTATTTTTACTAATAGTGTACGTGAGCAAGAGGTCTCCTGCGCTGAACCGCATTGATTTCAGCCTCGGGGACACCCTAGTTCCCAAGATACAGGCCCAAGTATGGGGTGCCGGTATCCCCCTGCAGGATTTAAATCCCCGGACACGACGTGGAGGATTTTAACATTGCGGGGATACGGGCCCCCCATACCGGGGGCCTGGATCTCGGGAAGTAGGGGGTCCCCGAGGCTGAAATTAATGCGGTCCAGCTCAGGAGACCCCCTGCTCCCACACACTAGTTTTAAAATTAATATTGAAACTGTACGATCGCCTGTATGAGCCGTGAATGGAGACACAGCGTCTCCATGCAACTCTTCCAGGCTGCAGTTTCAATCAGTTGCTAGGATTTATAGCGCGATAACACTTATAAAAAAAAACCAAGTCGTTTGATACAGCTTTTTTTATCGAACTCTAAAACTCTTGCAGTCGGCGTCCGCGAAACGCGTAGAGTCGGGCTTTCTCCGCCATCTTGGGAGAGGAAAGAAGCAAGGGAACTCCTATGGTCTGCAGTCCCGGTGAGAGGTGATGTCACAATCCGGAAGTGACGTTCGCGGACGCCGACTGCAAGACAACTACACGAGACGATCCATGCTGTAGCAGAGACTATATCCCAAATGCTGTTTTTCCTCCTAAAGCCGTAAGCCTCCAATTGTCTTTTATGTTTGATAAAGTTTATTTCCATCTACACTCTGGCTGTTTTCTGCTTTCTTAAGATGTGCTGACCCATATACCAAACCTCCGGAACGGGCTACATCACAGAGTATTATTGACTCACATGCTTGTGTTCCTGCTACTTTTGTGAGTAGGAATTTGTAAAATTCACATTTTTATCACTGTTTTTTACAATATTACACTATCCACTGTTTTCTTCCTTTTTTGGGCACACGGCGACGCTCCCCTGGAACTTCATCCATACTGCAGTGGAGCACTGTATGCTGGGAGATAATGGTGAAAAGCAGGGTTGCAGACCTGTCTGACACATGAATGTGCTCACAAGTGATATTTTCATTCACAGTTTCAGGGGGAAGGTTGATGTTCATTTCATATGATATTCCATTCATTTAATATAATATGATATAATATTCCATAGTATTCTATTAGTTTCATATGATATGATATTCCATTCCTTTCAGATGATATATTATGATACTCCATTCATTCATTTCATATGATAGGATAGTCCATTCATTTAAAATGATATGATATTGAATGTATTTTAAATGCTATGATATAATAAGATATTAATTTAATATAATATGATTCCATTCATTTCATATGATATAATATGACATGATATTCCATTAATTTGATATGATATTCTATTCATTTCATATGATACTGTATGATGTTCCATTCATTTTTTATATGATATTCCACCAGTTTCATATGATATGATATATGACATTCCATTTACTTCTTATAATGTTATGTGATAGTCCATTAATTTCATATAATATTCCAACCAAACTTAACACTCACATCGTAAAAGAAGCATCCCAATAGCCTGGACTCATGGCTACTGTCCCACACCCGCTCCTACCAACCATTGTGGCCAAGCGCTGCCATCTACTGCACTTATTCCCTCACCTGCTGTCTCTGTAAGGCTGCGCTTAGAGTGCTGGCGACGCGACGGTGAGGCGACGGTCGCTGGAAAATCAAATAGAGATGACCAATCCGTCGCGTTGCGCTTACTATAACCGCACGCGACGGCGGCAATGCATTTGTTTTGCCGCGATGTCGCATCGCTGTCGCCGTCGCCGGCACTATAAGCGCAGCCTAAGTCTCCCAACATAACACTTAGACTGTATGCTCTCTGGGGCAGGGATTTCCTTTCCTATAGCCTGACTTTGCTGCGCTTATTGTATTATTATAATTCCCGGTACTGTATTGTCTTTGTGAAGCGCTGAGTACCCTTTTGGCGCTATATAAATAAAGATATAAATACATACATAATAAGGCGTGTACGAGATATACTGTGCTGGTGCCCTCATGTGGTATTATATGATAATGCACTTAGGTTAAAAAATGCATTAAGAGGTTATAGATGCTTTTTAGACCACTAATGTTTACAATATAGGAAATAGAAAATAATATATCTAATAGATTTAGATATGGGTATAACTGGATATATATTGATCCAGTTAATTAAGGACTTATCGTCGTGGATGTAGAGTACCCTTGATTCCTCATTGATTCAGATGAAGTAAGATATAATGCTCATATGAACACGGTTGATTTGCATAGATGGTCAAAAAATACTGTCATAGTGGGCATGATAAAAATGGGACACATAGTACGTATGGAAAGGGACATTATTCAATAAAGGGAGGGTACGTAAACCGTTTATTGAGAACGTTGGGGCTTCTTGTTTTCAATTTATAAATCCATTCCGCCTCAATTTGTAAAAGCTTTTTGTCAACATCACCTCCCCTCATTGTGCCTTGCAGGTGGCAGGTGCCGGCAAATGATAGGACAGTTGACATTTCCATGAGGGTGTTGATTGATAAGTCTGGCTCCTGGAGTGTCCGGTTCGTATCTCACAGAATTTATGTGTTCGAGGATTCGCCTGCGGAACTCTCTAGTAGTTTTCCCCACATATCTCTTCCTGCGCTCACAGGTGATAAGATAGAACACATGTGTGGTTCTGCCGTTGATGAAAGTATCCACTGTATATTGGCTACTGCTGTTGTGATTTAGTGGGGGTGACATAGTTGTAGGCCTTGCAGCCATGGCATTTGAATATGCCTTTGGTTGGTATCGGAAGTCAACTAGGTGCTCTTGCCCTCTGGTAACGGCTGTGTACCAAATGGTCCCATAGGGTTTTTGAGCACCTACTTGGGATTGCAGGGTTGGGGCCTAGTACCTCCTTGAGATCTTCGTCTGCAAGTAGGAAGGTGCCAATGTTTGGCGAATATGCGTTTGGCATGCCACCATCGATTGTTGTATATGCCGAGGGGCTTATTGGCTGCTTTATCTTCTCTCTTGTTCCCCTGGTCTGTAATAGCACATCTCTGTAACTCTGAATTGCCCTATTATATGATTTTTTCAGCACGTTGAGGCCGTATCCTCTGTGTAGAAACCGGTCTCCCCGCTTTGGTGATCCGTTACAGCTGTAGTCTAATCACTCTACTTCAGTGGTCTCCGCACCATTGAATGACACTAGACGCCTGTCACCACGATTCCGCTATATCTACTTGACCAGACCTCACTAGTTTTCACTTCCCCTTACAGTGGGCTTTACTGCAAATCCTACGGCTCCAGCTGCCACTGCCTAGGGGATCCGTTGCAGCCGTAGTCTAATTACCCGGCTACCAGCAGTCACTTTATTTCAGTGTTCTCGGCACCATTGATACCTATGTCACAGGGTCCCTTTAAGTTGCGAACCCTACGGCTCCAGCTGCCTTCGCAGTGGTGATTTTCTTCAATGACCCTGCTGCCATCAGCCCCTCTATTTAGTGATCTCAGCACTCCTCTATCATAGGATCCCTTGAGTTAAGTGCATATTGTCAGCACCTCTACCCTCAACGTGGAAAGTACTGTCACTATCTTCTGTGGCATATTTAGCCACCACTCATCCCTGCGTAACTCTGGTACTCCCATCAGTCAGTGTTCACATCACAGGAGACATGCTCGTTTAAGGGGCTATTAAACTGATATCTACAGACGGCGCTCCACTGATTTCCTCCAATGTGGTGGACACCTTCTATGTACTCATTTGTAACTTAGTGATTTATGTTTTAATTAGGATTTTAATAAGTTATATTTTAGAACAGTGCTGTGCATAGAAATGATTTACTCTTGGAGGACACCTCTTTTGCCCTCCATCTTTTTTGTCATGTTACTTTTAATCACACATTGCACCCACTAATTATCACGTTCCAAGATAACAATCAATTTATTCAGTATATTATATACATGTTTAGAGTCACCAAATTGATCAGCTTCATCCTTTATTTATTTTTTGTTATGATATTCCATTCATTTAATATGATATTCCATTCATTTCATAAGACATATGATATTTCATTATTTTTTTTATGATCTAATATGATATTCCATTCATTGCATATGAGATCTAATTATATTCCATTCAATTGTGGTTACGTAGAATTTGCTTACCTAAAATGGATGCCGGATTGCACGTTGGTCTGGTATGTAAAGAGTTAAAGTATTCTATTAGCTGACCTCTATTTTCTTCTGTCCGGCTCATTTCCTTATACAGGACTGAGGAGGAGGGGGGGGGGGAGTGACCTCTAGGGAGTTGACCTGTCCCAAATACAGCACAACCCCCTTATAACACTGGGCTTGCGGTCCAAAAAATCACATCGCGATATAAGCGGATAGCGTTAGAAATAATGTACAATTGTATGCATTGTGCAATAAAGTATTTAAGATACCAATAATCGTGTTGTAAAGTAATCATAAATACGAAAATTGGGAGCCACGCTTGCATCGCGTTATAAGCGGATTTGCGTTGTAACGGATCGCGTTATAGCGGGGTTGAGCTGTATAGGAATTCTATATCCTTATATGCTATGCTAGCTGGTATGTGTAAAATGCTGACTGTGTGTAATTTTCAACATGTGTTATATACACCAATGTATGGGTAGGAGAGAGCAGATTTGTAACCAGCCTCTTGTCTGGTTAACATCTCTCCATGTAGCTACATGAATAAACTTCAATATCATTATTTCTTCGGACCTCAAATATTGTAGTTTGAATTATTTCTACAACAGACATGGCGTAGTCGTCAGGATTCCAAAATGCCGGAAAGTAAATCGAACCTGGTCTGGTCCGGTCCTTGGGAATCCCAAACATTGCTCAATCACAGGTAAGGCACCTTTTAAAATGCCCTTTTCTCTGTGATCCCTAAGTGAGATGGAACGGAGGGGGGAAGATTTTTTGGACTGACGGAATTCTTAGAGGAATAATGATATTGACTGTTTAATAAATGTAAGAGCTCTTTATTTTTTCTCTCTCTTTGTATATGGTATAAGAATATTTTAGAGTATAAGAAAATGGTATAGTATAAGGTTTTTTTTTAATACCCAGGGACGGAAGAAAAGGTACAAAGTTCAGTGTATACACGAGGTTAATGGAGTTTTATGCATGGGGTGTATGGATGTGTGATCTGAAGTGAGTAAGATCAGAGCGAAAGTAGGAGTCACTTTTTAAGGTATTTCGGTAACAGTCTAAGAAAAATACTTTTCTTTATATTGGGAAATAAAACCTAGACGCGGTGTAGTGATTGAAGAATGGGTGTTAAGGGCTCCAGGAAAAGTACTTGTCCCAGAAAAAATGGGTAGCCGGCTTGGTATATGTATAAAATGTGTACGGCTGTCACACATTTTAATCTGGTCTGTAACTGTTTCATACGCCCATAATAAAAATTATCTTTAACTGTGCACGCAATGTCTTGTATATACAGGCATACCCCACTTTAAGTACACTCGCGAGTAAGTACATATCGCCCAATAGGCAAACGGCAGCTCACGCATGCGCCTGTCATCACGTCCTGAACAGCAATACCAGCTCCCTACCTGTCCCGAAGCTGTGCGCAAGCGGGGAGACTATAGAGCCTGTTACAAATGCGTTATTTACATCAGTTATGCACATATATGACGATTGCAGTACAGTACATGCATCGATAAGTGGGAAAAGGTAGTGCTTCACTTTAAGTACTTTTTCGCTTTACATACATGCTCCGGTCCCATTGCGTACGTTAATGCGGGGTATGCCTGTAATGTATACCCTGTTCATTTATGTAACTGTATTTGTAAACATGTATTATTTGTCTTAACTCTGTGCCCAGGACATACGTGAAAACGAGAGGTAACTCTCAATGTATTACTTCCTGGTAAAATATTTTATAAATAAATAAATAATATGTATGTTAATTGTAATGTTGAAACATGTAGATATTTGTGTAAGTGGAATTATGTTTTAAAAGATGACTCGAAGTTGCAATTCCCCTTGGTGGGATCTTTTGAATGGGAAAAAATCAAATAAATGTGTCTTTATTATTTTTTTATTTTGTTATTTAAGGGGAGGTTTATCTAAATTGGGAGCAAAGGTTCCTGCACAGAAATGGAAACATTTTGTTTCCAGCCGGTATGTGGAAAATGAGAAAAGAAACAGGGTTCGTCATGTAAAAAGTTGGGAAAATACTGCCCTTAAAATTCAAGGGACCCAATCCTGTTCCTCACACTATACCCTAGCCTCCCAATTGCCACATCAGGACCAGATGTTTTAGATCTGTTCTCTGAAAATAGACCACCTCTGTATAGGGCTCCTCTCTCTGCACAACTATCTGATTCAGCTTAATCTCTGAGACAGGTGGTGGGTGCGGCAGGAGGATTACAAGGTCAGGGTCCAATATCCCCTAGACCTCTGGCCAATTATCCTCCCCAAAGGGCAATACCTACTGGTCTAAGCCCATCAGTTACCCGCAATAATACTAGATGTCTGGCAGATAGTTCTAACAGATCTATGCTGGGATTTGGGTACTGAGCTCTAGCCTAGAATTTCCAGGACAAGGTACAAATGGTGCACATATTATTGCAATGCATGCACAATGGACACCTGGGGATTTGTTACATTTCAGAACCATGTTTCCAGTCCTTAAAGATGACCCAGGAAAATGGATCTTAGAATTTAAAGCTGTCTGTATTACTTATAAGCCCACAGCAGCTGATTGAAATCAGATGACGGTTGTTGTACAGTATGTACTACTGAATCCTGTAGAATTGTATCAACGTATACAGGGAATAGAACTGTATCCCATTAGATCGGAATGAGATTAACAGTTGTAAACAGAAGAAAAATAAAACGGCTTCTGGATCCGCTGATACATTTATGGATTACAAAACATCCAGGCATTACAGATATATTGAAATTAATGCCCCAGGAGCTTTGAATAATGCCTTTGTCAGCGGGCCAGAAACACCAGTTAAACAAGCATTACAACTAATCATAGTGGGGTTGGCAGCTAAACCCCCTATGAGAATTAATAAGTGTTGCAGACCATTGCAGTGAAACAAGAGAAAAGTGCTAAAGCTGTAAAAACCTGCTGTAGGGATTCCACTCTCAACAAAGGGAGAGCTGCAGGATTGTAAGATAGAAAAAAACAAAGTCTAAGGTCTATCAGCAACTCCTCTAGTTAACCCCCGGTGGGAACTGTTTGTTCATGGATCTTGTCAGAGAGATCAATTAGGCAATCCTATGTGCCCGATATTTAGTTGTCACTCTCCATAAGGTTATAGAATTATCTCCCCTGCCCTCTGTGCAGTCAGCTCGGGTTACTGAGTTTATTGCACTTACAGGCAGTCCTCGGTTATCCAACGGAATCCGTTGTGGAAGTAGCGTTGGATAGTGAAACCGTTGTAAAGTGAGTCCTATGTTAATCAGTGGCGGTGAGCGTCGGATAACGCATTCCGGCGTCGAAAAACAGTACATAGGGAGACATTGTAAAGCGTTGGATATGCCATTCGTTGTAAAGTGAAACGTTGGATAACGAGGACTACCTGTACTGAATTCTTTAGCTGCCGGATCAGCTGTGAATATTTACACAGACTCCCGGTATGCCTTTGGAGTGGTACATGATTTTGGAGCACTATGGAGAGCACCGGGATTTGTAACTGCCTGTGGTACGTCGATTCTAAATGTTATACATATCCATGATCTATTGCAAGCTATGCTACACCCCTCGGAATTAGCCATAGTCAAGGCTAAATAAAAACAATTTTTTTTTTTTTTTTTTAAAAGTGGATCAAGACACCTCGTCCTCAGTGGCAAACTAATCGATGTGAATACTCGGTGACCGGGGGAGGTCCCCGCCACCCCCCCCCCCCCCACTCACTCACTGACCCCCTTTTTCTTTTCTATGCCTTCCTTTCTTAAGGAAGGCCTCACCTTTGTGGCAATTATTGTTTCCACTCTTTTCCCCTAAAAAGTAAAATGTTTTCGTATTAGGCTGTATATATTGTACTTTGTGTGTAACTGTATAACTGCCTCATAAAACTATTTTGAAAAAAAAAAAAAAAAGAAGAAATGTAGCCTTGGTCCCAAATACCATTGGTCCCAAATACCATTGTTACAATCTTGTCAGTGTTTAAAAACAGTTTGTTTGGGGAAATCTAGTTTTCGAGTCTCAAAAAATCAGACTGAAGTATGTGTTCAAGGTCAAAGAGGCTAGGGCTGTGTGCATATACGATTATGTAATCCGCATACATATAAAAGAAAATACCAGCACAAAAATCACATAGTAGATATAAATGGACATACAGTATATTAATAAATGTATATTTTCGATAGATTTGAAAAGCACTTAAAATAGTGGCACATGAAGCATACAATACTAAATAGGATGCCAGTGTAGCATAAGAACGATACCATATTACCAAATGTCCCGATTTGGAAATAGTAATTGCCGATTTGAAGGCAACGTTGTTATAGTCCACACTCTGAAGAAAAGACAACGCCGATAGGGAAAGCACCCGCTCCCGGCTAAACGGTACACGCAGCTCACGTTCCAGGGATAGTAAGGTAAGTTCAGGTTCAGATGGCACTCCGCCTTTTCATCGTCACTGTTGGCGTACGCCTATTGCCCACCCGACTTGAGTCAACTTCTCTGAAGTATCTAGTGATACGAAACGCGTTGGATAGGAAATAGATTGTGTGCTATTTCATCTTTTTTGCATCAATAGCTATACTTAGGCACTAAATAGTTGTGTGGCTATTTTGAAGTCCATTATTAAATCCACTCAGAAGACGAGGTTGAGTGATGCCAACTAACCACAGCTGCAACTCAACCTAGGTGATCAAGCCTTTTTTTCATCTCCATGATGGTGTCATGTGGGAGCTGACGCGGAGGACCGGGTGCATTCCCTAACCGGAGCGGACTCAAGTCGGACGGGCAATAGGCGTACGCCAAGTGACGACGAAAAGGCGGAGTGCTATCTGAGGCTGAACTTACCTTACTATCCCTGGAACGTGAGCTGCGTGTACCATTTAGCCGAGAGCGCCTCTGTAACTTCCCTTACCTCAGACAACTTCGGGTGACGTGTCGCCATTGCAACGTCTCCGGCGTCAAATTACACCACGGGGTCAAGGTAAGGGGATGGGGCGCGGGCAGACAGAGGGCGCAGAGTGAAAAGTTGCGCACACCTGCACTATTGCATGGTCACTGAAAATGTCATGTAGGAGGCCAAAGGATTGGATTCTGTTAGGACTCGAGGATAGAATCCAGACTAGCAAGGAATGGTTGTGAGATTTTAGGTTTGTGCGTGTGGTTTGGGAAATTAGGTTGGTTAGTTTTAATGACTTGAGTGGTGTCTGGATATTGTTGTTTTTAGGGTCAAGCCAATTGTAGTTGAAATCCCTAACAGCTGCTCACACTTCCCATTCAGGAAGGAAATTGTGTCAAGAAACTAAGGCTGCGCTTATAGTGCAGACGACAGCGTTGCGACAAAACAAATGCATTGCCGTCGTCGCGAGCGCTTATATTAAGCACGGAGCGACAAAGCGGTCGCGATCGCTGGAAGTCATCTCTATTTGATTTTTCAGCGACCGGCACTATAAGCGTAGCCTAAGTGATATCAGTCAGGGATTTTAGTGGGGCTTTATGGGGGGCAGTAGATGCCAGCAAAAAGAACGGGATTAGAAAAGGGGAGGCAAATTTTGCCAACTAGGCTTTCAAAACAGGGTGGGCGTGGGGAGCAATTTAGCAGCATAAATTGAAAGGTGCCTGCAATATAAAAAAACACACACACGATCAGATGCATTCAAACACATCACACCAACCGCTTTATAGCAAAAAGTATTTTATTAAAGAAAGCTTTAAAGTCAAAAAAATAAAACTCTTGATACACTGTCTTGTTTCGGTAGACGCAAATATAGAATCAGGTTCTGTAACCGTTCAAGGTTAAAGGTTCGCTCATTTTCTTTAAAATAAAATATATATATATATTTTTTTACCTTTTTTTTTTAATTTAGCCCGTAAAGTCCTACAAAGTGTCTACATGTACACCAGAGGTAAAAAATAAAAAAATAGAACTAAATACAAAAACAAACAAAAAAAATATAACCATTAAAAACACTGAAAAGGGAGTTCTAATTTCTGCTATCCTGGTGGTCACATTTGTCAGACACATATAGTCATTTTTGTGAAGGGCATTTTGACCTTGGCAACTTGCACTACCCAACCCCTTCTTCCAAAGCAGTGTTGCACGCCACTCTGGCAGTGAAGGGGTTACCCTCACACCACTTGTGCACTATGTTACCTGCTTGTTAAGATAAAAATAAAAACGGCTCCCTCCCGAGAATGAACATGAGGAACTGTATAACATGGAGTGTCTCCATACAAGTTTGCATACGGCAGTAAGAGAAAAAAATAAGTTAGCACTTCTTCCCCCCCCCCCCCCCCACCCCCGTTCCATGCAAATTTTGATCGGGGAGTAGGAACATAGTATGTGCTTAAAACTTTCTGTATTTCATTACAGGCTTAATTAATCTGTCCGGTTTGAAAAGCTCTATACAGTATAATTTCATCTATAAAAAAACAACTTTCATGTCCGTTTATGAAAAGATATCACAAACAGCAAACAAGGACTGTATCTACAGGAAATTTAAATGGCTGGGTTAATGAAATCTTAGTTACAAAACTGAATTAGCCACGGTGTGTTCATTTTATACTTTGTAACCAAGAGCCATAGATAGACCTTTCAAAAATGTAGAGAGGGGAATTAGAATGGGGTTGCCCGTGTTAATGTTATTTTTGAAACCTCTTTCCTAAAAGAGGAGTAGGCGTACTATACCGGCAGCTCCACTAGCGGGCATACTAGCCACATTGCACCATGTTCATATTCAGATGTCACAAACACATTTGCAGCTCGAAAATGTAATGCAAAGATGCTATAATGTAAAGATGAAACACCTTCAGTTCTAAATGGAGTTACAAAATAAAATTCTGTCCTATTTCTCACTTTATTTAAAAAAAAAAAAAATTAAAAAAAAAAAGTGCAACTTAATGTTCTCTTTCAGTTTATTTAAATTTTTAAAACGGAATACTGTTTGGGATAAAAAAAAAAAAAAGTGAACAGCCGTTATCTCTCTATAAGCTGCTGTACGTGGAGCTTAAAAGAAGGGGGGCGATTAAACTGTTCTGTAAACATTTTAAGCATTGTGAGTTTTGCCTTCCCTACTTGCAACTTTAAACTGGATAATCCGATTGTGCTCCTCAACTAGTACCCTGCACCCCCTCCCTCCTCTCTCTTTCTCCTCTGGCTTGTTGGGAGATATCTTTTTCCCCACCCACGATGCATTAAATAAAAAAACAAAAAACGGTTGCTTTAAAAAACAGTATATGGTTAGAAGTTCTTAAAATTAAAATCACACAGTGTTCTAGGGCTGGGCACAGCTGCCCGTGGTGTTCTCTAGTGTTACTGGTAATTAATGTTGTGTCCCTCGCTAGGAGAAGATGCGAATGGCTTGGGTAGCAGGAGCGTGGCAGGCCGGACACTCTGGCAGCGCCCGCTCGCATATCCGTATGGCACATTCCATGCAGAAGAGATTGTGCCCACAGGGCACCAGGGCAGCAATAACTTCACTCTCGTAGCACACCACGCAGTCCCGCCCACTCTTGCGCTGCCCATCCGAGCTGCTGGAGTCTGTGGGTGAGCCCGAAGCCACGGAGGCGCTGCCGGGCAGTGAGGAAGACGAGGAGTAGCCTGTGCTGTTGGAAAAGGAAGAGAGGGAGCCCTGAGTTGGCAGCCAGGAGAGACTACTGACTGGGTCGCTGTGGATCCTGCGTGCTAACGGGTGCTCCAGCCCAATGGCCGACTCTGGCAGCGTGGGTGATAGCCGTGGAGTGGCAGTGCCGCTCAGCCCACTGTTCCTCCTCTGTGCTGTGCACCCGCTGAAGCTTTGGGGCTGGCTGCCCTGCGTCTCGAAGGGCGACCAGATGGCAGAGGGGGTGGTCAGATCCAACGCCAAGAACTCTAAGCCAAACTCGCATTCCTCTATGCCCATGGCAGGGGGCACTGTGTGTGGATCACCTCCCAAGGCCGGAACAAAGGGACTGGCGGGGCCTACCTCCCCCGGCCTGCCTGCCGCTCCGTAGTAGGGGGTCTCACTGGACGCACTCCCCACGGAGCTCAGGCTATCATTGCGAGTCCCCCCAGAGCCCCGGCGTGGGGCTGGCACCTTTGCCCATAGGCTGGCAGGCCCTCCCCCGAGAAGGTCCATGCACACGTCTGTGCCGTTGGAGTGGAAGTCGTTATCGGGGTGGACGTCTACGAGGGACCCCGTCCTCATGGTGATGTGAGCCTCTATCTCCTCTCGTGCCCGGTCCACGTTCTCCGGCATCCCAGTCACCTCAAACACTGGCTCCTTATCACGGCTGGGTGTCACAATGTATGTGTGGGTGCTCTGCTGGATCCTTTTGATGGTGGCCCCCTTGGGTCCCACTACTAACCCCACCACCCGATAGGGCACCCTGACCTGGATTGTGGTCTGGCCCTGGAGGTTGGGGGGCCCCTGGGCAGCTCCTGGGAGCCCGTTGGCTTTGTTCCTCGTGGCCCTAATGATAGAAAAGTGCTCAGCGGCCGACAGGATCTCGCGTTTGGCCATTTCCACGTCCTCCCTGCGGCCGGTCACAATAAAGATGGGCTCCTCCCCCCGCACCGGGGTCTTTATGTATGTGTTGGTCTTGGCTCGGAGGGCTTTGATTTTGCACCCTGTAGAAGAGGGAGAGATTTAATAATCTTCTACAAAGCAAGAGTGACCACGGTCATACACACTGCCTATCATGTAAGAGGAGTATGGGTAAGGAGCTGGCCGTTGCTGATCACAGGGGTAACAAGTGACCAAGAGAAAAGGTACAACCACAGAAGAAAACAAGGGAGATTGGAAAAAAGAGAGCGAGACAAAGGAAAACAGAAGATAGAGGAATGTAGAGGGGAAAACAGAGAGACGGGGAAGATGGAGATAGACAAGGACAGAGAGTAATAAAAGATAGGAAGACAGAGCGAGAGAGGGTACAAGGGAAGAATAGAGAAAGAGGGCAAAAGAGGGAGAGAATAGGAGAGGGTGGGAGACAGGTAGAGAGAAAAAGGAGGAGGAGGAGAGGGAGAGGCAGGCAGAGAAAGCAAGAAATAAAGAAAGAAAAGGGAGAGCAAAGGGACAGGATCACGCTCCCTATAACATTTTGTGGACCCCCCTTATATCCCATAATTAACCCTGCTCACTGACGGCGGTCACAATAGGACCCTGAACCCAAAAAATAAAGAACACCTAGCTGACCACACGCAGAGAGTCAGTAACGTTCAACAGGTTCCTATAAAAACATGCCCAGGCATGACCCTAAAAGCCAGACCTCTCTACCCAGACCTGACCTTCAGGGACACACGAACAGCTTCAAATGTGTAATACAGACTATTTCCACACACGCATCTCCCAATATATAACATAAAAGTGTAGTCCAAAACGGAAGCGATAAAATAACTTCACTGAAAGAAGAACAAAAAGGATTTAATAAAGTGCATTACACAGTGTAAAGGAAGCCAGACCTTTCTGTCCCAGAGGGGCCTTCATCAGGATTAAATTCCAGTACAGGCATACCCCGGTTTAAGGACACTCACTTTAAGTACACTCGCAAGTAAGGACATATCGCCCAACAGGCAAACGGCAGTTCGCGCATGCGCCGGTCAGCATGTCCTGAACAGCAATACCGGCTCCCTACGTGTACCGAAGCTGTGCGCAAGCGTGGAGACTATAGAACCTGTTACACATGCGTTATTTACATCAGTTATGCACGTATATGACGATTGCAGTACAGTACATGCATCGATAAGTGGGAAAAAGTAGTGCTTCACTTTAAGTACATTTTCGCTTTACATACATGCTCCGGTCCCATTGTGTACGTTAATGCGGGGTATGCCTGTATGCAGTTAGATCTACTTTAATAACTTTCTGGGTTTTTTCCAGTGCTGGTACAGTTTCCACTTTGGACCATACCTTTATGTCCGTGCTTTTCTTAGGCCCGTAATATAGTGGGCACGCTTGCTCCGCCGTGCGCTCAGCACTTAATAGTTGGCTGTGGATAGCCAGCCGTCCTATACTAGGGCTGCTGGCGCGCACGGCAGTGAGCGTGGAGCCGGCCGATCGGGGGGAAGACAGTGAAAAGAATATTTTCGCGCCGCTACCGCTCAGAGTGAGACTGCAATGTATGCATGCATATACACACACGCGCACGCGTGTTATATAAGTTGCACAATGTCAATAAATAATTTCTCACATGGGTGCGTCACGTGCACACTATATTACGGGCCTCAGAGTGCATGGAGCGGTCTCCAGAAAAAACATTTATAATCTACACCGATTATGCATCTACAACCATTTTAATGATTCCTCCCTGTATATGATAGAGAGCATACACGGAGGATAGTGTATATACACACACACACACACACACACACACACACACACACACCTCATATGGAAATTTGTTACATATCGGTTAAATATATACATGTATATATTTAACCTAAATGTAACCTATACATTTCAATATATGTGGGGAGGCAACACACACACACACACACACACACACACACCCACACACCCACACACACACCCACACACACACAAATACCCAGTGTATAAATAGCACGTTCCCAATGGATTTAGCATATACCAAAGATCTTAATCACTACAGATGCCTGCGGAATATGTGCACAAGGCAAAGAAGACGTGCACAAGGCAAAGAAGACATGCAAAAGCACAATATTACTCTGACAATCTTCACCAGAATACATCAAACCCAGCTAACTTCTGGAAAGTTATCAACAATATATTCCAGCCTTCTAGCCACCAACAACCAAGTAACATCACTAAGGAGGATATTACTGACATTGCAAATGCATCAATGATTACTTTGTGGGATGTGCTACCAACTTATTAGCGAAACGCAACACAAACATGAACCTCATTCTGAAAGTACCCCTATAGCCCCACCCTCTCCCAACACTGCACACAATGTTCAATTTGTCCCAGTATCCGAAGGAGATTACACAAGCGCTCCTCAAACTAAAACTAAAGCAGCCAATGTGGACCTGACTTACTGCCATCTAAGTTCCTAAAACGTGGTGCCCCAGCCATTGCTTCTATAGTCAACTCTATCCTGTCTGCAGGCCAAATCCCTAAATCCTGGAAAACTGCAAAAGTTGTCCCAATCTTCAAAAGTGGGGACAAAAACACCTGTCTCAAACTACGGGCCAATCTCTCTTCTCCCAATACTATCCAAAGTCATGAAAACATGTGTTCATACCCAATTAAGCGATTACTATACCAAGACAAATTTCACTAGCCAATTCCAATCTGACTTTTGCCCCAAACACTCCACGGTAACTACCCTGCTAAAAGTTTGTAATGAAATCCAGTGTGGAATGGAACAGGGACAGCTCACTGGTGCAATATTCCTAGATTTTGCAAAGGCTTTTGATACTGTTGATCATGCTATCCTGCTTAACAAACTCCAGTGCTCTGGAATAGGGAAGCACGCTTTAAACTGGTTTCATTCCTACCTATCAGGTAGATCCCAACATGTGTCCATCTCAGGCTCTAACTCCAACCCCTTGGATATCACCTGGGATGTCCCACAAGGCTCGGTTCTGGGGCCCCTACTCTTCTCAGTGTACATCAATGATCTTCCTACAGCTTGCAAGGGAGCTTCAATACACATGTATGCAGATTATGACAATCTTATATGCACACAATCCTAGCCTCCCCAACCTTGAACACGTACTTCAATCTGATTTTTTGAGACTTGAAAATTGGTTTTCCCAAAACAAACAGTTTTTAAACACTGACAAGACTGTAACAATGGTATTTGGGACCAAGGCTAAATTTTTAAAGCTTCCAATGACTGAGCTCCAGATCAGAACCAACGCTAACACCACCCTAACTCCTGTTACTAGTTTTACATACTTGGGTATATGGTTTGACTCCCATTTAACATTCGGGATGCACATTGATACCGACATCCAAAATCTATGCCAAACTAGGTGTATTTTACAGGAACAAATCCTCCCTAAGTCTGCCGGTTAGAAAGCGTTTTGCACAGCAGATGCCAATGCCAATGATCGACTATGGGGATATAGTATACGGCTCGGCACCCCAAACCCACCTTAGCAAACATGACACCCTCTACAATTCAATATGCAGTTTTGTTCTCCAATGCAACTACAACACACATCACTGTGAAATGCTTAAAGAACAAGATTGGTCATTACTTGAGTCTAAGCACAAAGTCCATCTTTCCTATCTTGTCTTCAAATACTTTCTGGGCAAGCTATCCATCTATCTGAACAAGCTCCTCACCCCTACCACATGCAGCACTTATCACCTGAGATCTGACTCCAAAAGACTGTTCATGGTCCCAAGGTTCAGCAAAGTGTCCGGCCGCTCCTTCTCTTACCGTGCACCCCCAAAACTGGAACAATCTACCAGAGACTCTCACAGCCTCCACCAGTCAAAGTTCTTTAAAAACTAAAGCGGTCTCACATTTTAACCTGGTCTGTAAACTGCTACATACATATTATCGCTTACTGTGCATGCTATGTATGTCTTGTATATAATGTATACCCTGTTCACATATGTAACAATGTATTATTTGTCATCTTAACTCTGTGCCCAGGACATACTTGAAAACGAGAGATAACTCTTAATGTATTACTTCCTGGTATAACATTTTATAAATAAATATAGGACACACGAGCTCTCACAAGCAGGGCCAAATCACCTTTTGCATCTGTTTGCGTTCATCTGTTCTCATTTTGTATATCATTCAGTTTATGAATTGTACCGTGCTGCGGAATATGATGGCAATCTTATTATATATTTGTGAAAGCACTGTATGCCTGTCTGCATCTTTCTGTGTCCCTAGGGGAAATCTCATTGGTCCCTTGGGCCGCCCGCCCCCACACCTCTCATTGGCCTGAGGCGGAGTCACACACACACACACACACACACACACACACACACACACTCTCCCCCGTCAGTTGGACCGCAGCTCATCTTCCACACACCCCCCCCCCTCCTCTCCCGGTGCCCCTCACTCTCTCCCCCCTCCCCACCTCACCCAAATCCCCACGCTCTGCAACATCCCCAGCCGCACCATCACCCTCACCGTGCACCGCTCCCGGAGAGGGGAAGCGCGGCCCTCCTGCTCAGCAGCAAACTCCAGGCTCCTCCCCCCTCGCTCACAACGAGGAAAAGCGCTGCGCGGCCCGGGCCTCCTGCACTCCCCCTCACGTGCGCCGTCTCACGGAGAGGGGAAGCGCGGCCCTCCTGCTCAGCAGCAAACTCCAGGCTCCTCCCCCCTCGCTCACAACGAGGAACGGAGGGGGAAGCGCGGCGTGGCCCGGGCCTCCTGCACTCCCCCTCACGTGCGCCGGCTCCCGGACGGAGGGGAAGCGCGGTGCGGGCCTCCTCCTCACGTGCACCGGCTCCCAGACGGAGGGTAAGCGCGGCGCGGGCCTCCTGCCACTCTTGCCCCCCCCGCCAGATTCCCGAAATCACCTCCTGCCCCAGCCAGATGCCACGGGGTCAAGGTAAGTCACCCACCGTCTCCCACCCACGCACTGTCACCCAGTCACCCACACAGTCACTTTCACCCAGTCACCCACACACCGTCACCCACTTTCACTCAGTCACCCACCCACTCACTCACTCACCCAGTCAGTCACCCGGGGGAAGCCCAACCCTGTCGTCCGCGCCCCCCCAAAATTACATCCCGGGCAACGCCGGGTATCTCAGCTAATATATATATATATTATATATATTATATATATATATATATATATATATATATATATATATATATATATATATATATATATATATATATATATATATATATAACAACTTAGCGTCAGTGTGTGTATATGTAGATAGGTACACACACACACACACACACACACAGTATTAGACAACCCTTTCCTCAACATATAGTATAGATATATATTACAGCTCAACCCCCCTTATAACGCTGTGCTTGGGGTCCAAAGAAATAATGTACAATTTTATGCATTGTACAAGAAAGTATTTCAGATACCAATAATTGGGAGCCACGCTTGTATCGCGTTATAAGCGGATCCGCGTTGTAACAGATCGCGTTATAACGGGGTTGAGCTGTATCTGGAAGTGTCTATTTACCGGGCAACTGCTTCTATAACTTTAAGGCCTGGGACATAGTAAGTCCAAGCTCGCTGAGGCGGGCTGAGCCGCGCTGAGCAGATGCACAAAGCCCCTGCATCTGTGTTCAGGCGGCTATAGTTTCCCCCTCCGCATGCACGCTGATGAGTGCGGAGGCTCTGAAACTTTGCCGAGACAGGCAAGTTTCAAATTTGCCGCTCGGGGAAGCGATGTGAGCAGTCACGTGAGCGGTCACATCCAATGGGAGCGAGGGACTAGCCCTGCTCCCGCTCCGCCTCCTGGCACGCATCCGCTCCAAGAGCGCGCTCACTGCCTCGTCTGCAAGGACAGGAAAAAGCTCCATTTTGAGCAGGCGAGGCAGAGCAGGAGCGCGGCAGGAATGTCTATGTCCCAGGCCTTATTTAGTATGCACTGATTTTCTCCTTGAATATTAAGATTTTGGGTTAGGCTGGCATATTAGGGTTAAGGTCAGAGGTAATATTAGGGTTAAGGTCAGAGGTAATATTAGGGTTAAGGTCAGAGGTAGGTTCGTCTACTAGGCTCATGAAGTCCTATATTTAACCTGCTGCAGACCGAATAAGGCTGATTAAGCCCCTTTATTTATCCTGTTGCCGGTAAATAAAGCAGGCTTTTTTTTAGCTTCCATCTTATTATATTCACCAAGTATATACTGTAAACATTCTATATACTCTGCAATACCTGCATTGCATGGCCCGTATACAGTTAAGACAGTGTACATACCCACTCCTGTGTGCAATGTATATACCCACCTTGTCTCCCCTGTATACTTTATATACACAGTATATATACTCCCTGCTGTATACAGTGAGATACCCGGATACACCCACCGTGTTTGCATGTATACAATAAAGTCCAGAGTATTGCAAAAATTCTATGTACAATGCTGCTTACCGCGTATTATATTCTAATTGTGAAGCGCTTGGAGTCCCATTGGGAGAAAATAACTTTATTTCATACTATCTGATATACCCGGCATTGCCCGGAGGCAGGGAGGGGGGGCGTGAAAGGCAGGGGGGGGGGCGTGAAAGGCAGGGGGGGGGGGGGGCGTGAAAGGCAGAAGGGGGGCGTGAAAGGCAAGGGGTGGGGGGGGGCGTGAAAGGCAGGGGGGGCGCGTAAAAGGCAGGGGGGGACGACACACACACACAGTGTCCCACACACACACACACAGTGTCCCACACACACACACACACACACACACAGTAACACACACACACACACGTCACCTAGAGCGACACACACACGACACCTACCTCTACTTCCGGGCGCCGCCATCTTCTCACTCGGCGCCGCAAGGGAGGAAGGGGGTCTTAGGCGCCGCGAGGCAGCTGCAGCCTGCCTGGCCACTGCCTGTTCCTGCGCCGGGGAGGGAGATGAGCGGACCGCCGGGAGGGAGGGAGAGGTGAGCGGACTGCCGGGAGGGAGAAGTGAGCGGACCGCTGGGAGGGAGAGGTGAGCGGACCGCCGGGAGGGAGAGATGAGCGCCGGGAGGCAGAGGTGTGTGTGTGTGGCCGAGGGGGAAGAGAGTGGCAGTTGGGTGACGTCAGACCCACCAATCTGAATGGCCAGAGGCTGAGGACCAATCATATTCACCGCAGCTAGTACCAACCATTCGATTTTATATATTAAGATAGGATTTTAACACATACATTGCATATACCTGGTTATGCCCACCTGGCCTGCCCTGTGTACACACACACACACACACACACACACACACACACACACACACACACACACACACGACATCCTTGCATAGTGTAGATACCTGGTTGGACCCACTTTGTCTGACCTACATACAATTTATACAGTGTGCATACCCACTCCAGTATACAGTAGTTATCCAGTTATACCCACAGTGGCTGCCATATACACACAGTAAAAATATATTAAATACAATGTATATGCCCGGTTATACCCACCTTGCCTGTCCTCCCACTCCGGTATAGTGTATATACCCACCTTGTCTGGCCTGTATGCAATATATACAGTGTATATACGCACTCCTGTATAGCGTATATACCTGGTTATACCCACCTTGCTGGCCCTGTATACTGCATTTAGGATGCATACCTGTTATATCCACTGTCCTGTATATAACCGAGTGTACACACACACACACACACACACACACACACACACACACCTTACCTGGCAAAATTCCCACACGCGCATGCTGCGTTCCTCTGAACGCCCCTGGAGGAAATCTCTCACTCATCGCAGACTTCCTTCACTACAAATGTATGCTATCCCGTTTCAACTCTGCCCTCTCTCAGGCTAAACAAACCTACTTTTCTCCAGTAATCAACAAGAACAAGTCTAACCCACGCCGACTCTTCTCTGTCTTTGACTCCACTCACACCACCTTCAGCTGCCTCTTCTTCCTCCATCTCACCTCAGGATTTTGATGACTATTTTAAGGAAAAGGTGGAATCCATACCTCAGAACATCCCCTCTGTTTCTTCCCCCCATCTTACACTGCTTCCTAACTCTCCTTCCTGCCTTCCTTGACTCTTTTTCCGCTATCTCAGAGGATGTATCACTGCTTATCTCCTCTTCTCCCTCTAACCACTTGCCCTCTTGACCCCATCCCCATCCATCTCCTCAAACCTCTTGCTCCTACTATAATCCCTACCTCACACACATTTTTAACTCCTCCCTCTACTCTGGTACCTTTCCCTTCAAACATGCAACAGTTATACCAGCGGTGCGCAAACTGGGGGGCGGGAGAATTCGCAGGGGCGGGCGCAGGCTGTTACAGAGGCCCTGCGCTCCTCCCCCAGGCATTTAACTTAATGCCGGGGGAGGCATGAGGCCTCTGTAACCTTACTTACCTACTGGCAGCCGGGTCTTCGGCGACGCGGCGTCATGATGTCACGCGTCGCCATGGCAACGCGCATCAAATGAGGCTGTGGGGTTACGTGACATGACCCACAACGTCATTTGAAGCTGTGCCTTCGGGGGAGGGGGGCGCGAACGCTGCGGCTCCCAGGAAGGGGGCCGCAGCTGAAAAGGTTTGCGCAGCGCTGAGTTATACCATTACTCAACAGCAAGCTTGACCCTACCTGTCTTTCTAACTATCGACCTCCTGCCTTTTGCCTCTAAACTCCTTGAATGTCTTGTATTCTCTTGCTTGCTCCACTTTCTCAACACCTATTCTTTCCTAGACCCTCTACAATCTGGCTTCCGCACTGCTCACTCCACTGAAACAGCCCTCACTAAAATAGCACTGCTCACTCCACTGAAACAGCCCTCACTAAAATAACTAATGACCTCCATGCTGCCAAAGACAGAGGTCATTACACTCTGCTCATATTACTCGACCTCTCTGCAGCATTTGACACTGTGGACCACCCTCTTCTCCTTCACATTCTCCATACTCTTGGTATTCGTAACAAAGCTCTATCCTGGATCTCCTCCTACTGTACCTCTCCCATCGTACTTTCAGTGTCTCTTCTGCTAACACCTCCTCCTCCTTTATTTATCTCTCTGTGGGGGTACCACAGACCTCTCCTCTTTTCTCTGTACATACTTTCTCTAGGTGACCTAATCACATCTCTTGGGTTTAAATATCACCTCTATGCTGATGACACACAAATTTACTTTTAAACCCCCTGACCTTACACCCCCTGTATAGACCAAAGTTTCTGAATGTCTCGATATCATCCTGGATAGCCCTCCGCCGACAAACTTAACATGGCAAAAACAGAGCTCCTCATACATCTTCCCAAACCTGGCCCTACTACTTCCTTCCACATTACAGTTACACGTAGCACGTTGCCAAGGTCACACTCGACTCCTCTCTCACATTCAAAATGTCCCTTCTTCCTCCGCAATATTACAAAGATACGCCCTTTCCTCTGTTGCTCGACTGTTAAAAATCTGACACAGGCCCTCATTCTCTCCCGTCTCGGTTACTGTAACCTCCTGCTGTCCGGCCTTCCTGCCTCTCACCTGTCTCCCCTACAATCTATCCTAAACGCTGCTGCCAGAATCACTCTACTCGTTCCTAAATCTCTCAGCGCCTCCCTTGCTGAACTCACTCTCCTGGCTTATCAAATCCCGGATCTTACATTCAATCCTCCTCCTCACTTTTAAAGCTTAACACTCTTCTGCCCCTCCATATATCTAAGCCCTAATTTATCGCTATGCACCATCCTGGCTCTTGCATTCTGCTCAAGGATGTCTTCTCTCTACCCCCTTTGTATCTAAAGCCGTCTCCGCCTTAAACCTCTCACCGACTGTCCCACACCTCTGGAATACCCTTCCCCTCAATACCCAACCAGCACCTTCTCTATCCACCTTTAAGACCCACCTTAGGCTGCGCTTATAATGCCTGGCGATGGCACTCCAAAACAAATCCATTGAATCAGTTGCAAGCACTTATAGTAAGCGCGACAGCAACGGAGCGACCAAAAATTTTGAAGCCGGGTAAATTTGATTTTTTAGAGACTGTCGCTAAACCAGAGAGCGCTGCCTGCCCGCCCCCCTTCGTGTCGTCACTGGCCTTGTCACCAGCGACGTCGCTTTAAACTAAAGTTTAATGTTCGTTAGTGGCGACGGGTGACGTCATCGGTCGCGTCGCTGGCACTATAAACGCAGCTTTAAGACACTTGCTTAAGAAGCATACGAGTAGCACCATGACTTATACTATACACAATACATAAAGCTTGGCCCCTTGCAGACACACTTACCAGATCGCCCTCCTAATGTCTCTGTACGTTCTCCCTACCTACCAATTAGATTGTAAGCTCCTCAGAGCAGGGACTCGTCTTCCGAAATGTTACTTTTATGTCTGAAGCACTTATTCCCATGATCTGTTATTTGTATTATTTATATGATTGTCGCGTGTATTACTGCTACGAAGCGCTATGTGCATTAATGGCGCTATATAAAGACATACATACTCTGTTATACCCACCTTGCCTTCCCTGTATACAGTATGTACCCACCTTGCCTGTCTATGCAGTTTATACTCCCTCCTGTATACAGTGTATATACCCGATTATACCCACCTTGTCTGCCCACAATCTCGGCCACGTGCTCTGAGCTCGGTACCGGGACTCCCTCCGTCATGTTCACCCCTCTCCTCCGAACCCCGGGACCCAGCAGCAGCAGCTCCGGGATCCCCCCGAACAAGTCAGGCTCGGGGCTGGGGGAGCCTGACATTCCCCCGGGCTCCCCGGCCCCAGACTCCTCCTCCTCTTCCTCCTCCTGCAGGTACAGGGCCGAGAGCGGGTCGACGAGCAGAGTCTCCTCCTCCTCCTCCTCCAGGAGCTCCTGGGGACCAAGACTGATAGGGGGCTCCTGGGGGCAGATGCTATGAGGAGGTCCCTGAAGTCCCAGTCCGTTGTAAAGCTCTTTCAGACACGGTTTCTCAAGAAGCTCGTGAGAGCCTTGCTCCGGCATCTCCTCCTGTGGCCCCCAGGGACACGGTTCCTCCACCGGCTCTGCTTCGGTGTGTGGCCCCCGGGGGGCCTGCTCCTCCACGGCGGCGGCCACCGTTACCACCTCCTCTACCTGTGGCCCCCGGGGGACCGCTCCGCCCGCCTCCCCCCGGGGCTCCTGCATGGTAGCTCCCCGCTCGTGCACGAGCCGCGCGCACGCGCGCCCCTCGGCGCCCCTTTGTCTTTTCTGCACAGCAGACAGGCTGCGCGTGCTCGCTCACATGCCGGTCCCCGTACTTCACGCGCGTGCGTGCTATCGTCTCTTGTGGGATTGGTTGAGAGATCGGTGGGCTGGTCTCTACGGCGTGTCACTCAAAGCCTTCCCGCGCTCTTCGTATTCGCTGCTGAAGCCACCGGCCGCGCGTTGGTCCCTCCCTCTCCTCCTCCCCTCCCCGCGTGCGTAGTCTCAAATGCTGGCCACGCCCAGTCACGTGGCATGGGCGAGGAGGGGGCGGAGATAAGGCCGCGCCCTGCAAAGCCGGCCGGCGAGTGACGTCATCACACCTAACAATAGGGCGGATGGGAGGGGTTTGAAGAGACCACTGCCCCCTGACTGGAGATGGCCTCTCCCCCTTACAGGGGCAACTGAGTTCTGCTGCCCCTTACAGGATCAAGTACTACAGGTCATACATGGGACAAGTACTACTGCCCCATAGGAGCAAATACCACACATTAGGCATGTACTACGGTCCCAGCCTAAGGGGTAACTATTAGTGACAGGCAAATTTCACATGGAAGCAAATACACATCGCCATCCACAAGGGGCAACTAATGTCTATTGCCCCCATTAAGTCATGGAAACACAAACACATATACACAAATCATATACAGGCAGTCCTCGGTTATCCGACACAATACGTTACTCAAAATGGCGTTGGATAGCGAAACATTGTAAAGCGAAACACGTTGTCCCATAGGAACACTGTTTAAATGAAAGGTTCCGTTCCTGAAGGCATTTTTAATGCTAAAATACACAAAATATTTTACGCAGACAATAAGATATGCAGCACCCACATAAATTATATAGTGCATATACTGTATTATATATAATATAACATTATATATATGTAGCCAGGTCACCTGTTTCCCCCTGCGACCCCCCCGGGAACCTCCGTGGCCCAGAGCGATGTGGGGTGCTGCCGGAGGCAAGCGGCAGACCCGACGGCCATTCCGGAGGGTGGGGGCCGAGGAGGGAGCAGCGCGTCTTCCCCTGGTGGTTACCGGTTGCCGGGGACGCGATCGGGCCGTTGCTATGGCAGCGGTCGCGTCGCTAAGGTCCCGGCGGCTCGGTAATCCAGGCGGCGCAATTGCTCAGCGCGTTGCGCATGCGCAAGGGACAGGAAGAGCCAGAGGCCCCCGAGCAGCTCGCGCATGCGCGGCGGGAGCTTTAGGGACAAGGAGGAATCGCGCGAGGGCAGGAACAGGCCAGGAGAGTCGCGCATGCGCAGAAGTAGGTAGGGAATACAGCCAGCCTTTAGAGGGTCGCGCGAGAGTTGGGATAGACAGGGAGAGGTGGCGGCGGCCATTAGGGGTTAGTGCAGGTGTAGGAAAGGCACGCATGCGGCCCCAATGTTATTACAGGCGCCCAGGGACTACAATTCCCATAGTGCTTAGCGAGGGAGGCACCAGGTGCCTCATAGGAGCCAATAGGGCTGAAGGACTGCCCTGGAGGGATATAGATACATTTCGCGGGCTTGGAGTACGGGGTCAGAGTCAGGAGCCCAAGGAAGGAAGGAGGTAGGGTGCAGGAGCCGGAGACTCCCTGCACTAAGGCCCTAGTTAACCCTGTATTCCCCCAGGTTAGTGAGTGTTGCCAGGGATAGTCTCAGAGAGGGACCCTGTCACTCATGGTAGTCAGAGCTGGGAAATAGCCAGGGATAAAGGGGGCTGAGGTTAGTCTGCAGAGCGTTGCGGCAGGCGTTTAGGTGAATTAGTGGCACGAGACAGCTGGGGGGTTCATAGCGGTAACCAGTCCGGGGAGCCATAGCCCAGGGTCCGTGTTGCGAGTGGCGAGGCCACTGGGGGGGGGGGGGTTCATAGCGGTAACCAATCCGGGGAGCCATTGCCCAGGGCGGCGTTGCGCGTAGTACGAGGCAACTGGGGGGGTTCATAGCGGTAACCAGTCCGGGGATCCATGGCCCAGGGCCCGTATTATGAGTAGGGTGGGTACAAGACCTACCTATATAGGATAGGCAACTCCGAATGCCCTAGGAGATTGACCCTTAAGCCACCATAGGTTGCTGTATTTATAGGGACGGCCTATAGTGCAGCACGTGTCCCTTATGTAGGTAGGGACACAGAGAAATATCGTTGTTCCCGTGAAGCGGTTGGACCCACGTTGGGGTCCACAGAGACTGTTCCGGAGTGGGACCGCTCGAGCGGTCCACGTTTCAAGGAGTGCAGTGGAGGATCAGAAGGAGGCATCGCTCGACTGATCCTTTTAGAAGCTTGTTGCTGACCCGAGCACCGGAGTGCTCGGCAGGTATTATGTCATCACATGTGCACCAACAGGCCTAGAGGTTTTAGTGACTGCGCAGTCACCCAGTGACTATCTCTGTAGGAGTACGGGACATTGGGTGGGGTTCTTGGGACACTGGGTGGGATCACCTGGTGTCGGGGAATCGTCCTGCGAGACGTCACTGTCAGTGTCCCCTCGTGAGAGGGACACAGGTTATTATTATTCTTTGTAGTAAAGTCATTAGTTATAATATAAATCACTGTGTGTGTGGTTTCTGATTGGGTTCCTATGTAGGGTCATTCTACACTTCCCTAGAATCCTACATAGGTGGAGGCGCTGAACCAAGAAACGTTCCAGAGGATTCACCCCAGGCTCTCATTAGCGGAGGCTCAGACCTCCTGTGAGCCTGCAGGTATACGCACCACACCGGTAACACTACATGTTCTACTCACCCACACTATATATGAGATTGGGTGGGGTGGAATACCCGTTACAAATCATATACAGGCAGTCCTCGGTTATCCGACACAATACGTTACTCAAAATGGCGTTGGATAGCGAAACATTGTAAAGCGAAACACGTTGTCCCATAGGAACACTGTTTAAATGAAAGGTTCCGTTCCTGAAGGCATTTTTAATGCTAAAATACACAAAATATTTTACGCAGACAATAAGATATGCAGCACCCACATAAATTATATAGTGCATATACTGTATTATATATAATATAACATTATATATATATATATATAATATAGTAACCCTGGCTGTGCTCAAAGCTGTGACCATGCAGCAAGCTTAAGCCTATAGGGAACCATGTTAAAAATGGTTTTTGAAGCAAAAAGTGGCACTGCGTGCTCATTTGCATGTCATTTCCCAGAATCCCTTGCTGCAGTGGAAGTGCTGTATGCTGAGTGATAATGGTGAAAGGTTGGGGTTGCAGACTTGCCTAAGACATGCAGATGAGCATACAGTTGTATTTGCATATTTGCTTTCCTGTGGAGGGTTTTTGTCACTTTTTTTACTCACCATAACTTAACTCAGTATTATGGTATACCCTATCCCATAGCTTCTTTGCATACCCAGTTAATCAACCCCACACTGATGAGACCCATTAAGGTCAAAACAGCTGTCTGTGGGTGGTTTTCTGGGTATGCACCTTAACCCTGGCTGTGCTCAAAGCTGTGACCATGCAGCAAGCTTAAGCCTATAAGGAACCATGTTAAAAATGGTTTTGAAGCAAAAAGTGGCACTGCATGCTCATTTGCATGTCATTTCCCAGAATCCCTTGCTGCAGTGGAAGTGCTGTATGCTGGGTGATAATGGTGAAAGGTGGGGTTGCAGACCTGCCTAAGACATGCAGATGAGCATACAGTTGTATTTGCATATTTAATATAATATAAAAATATAATATATTATATAGTATAATATATATATATTATATACACAAACAACTTTGCAAAGCGTCGTAAGAGCGTTGGATAAGCCGTTTTGGCGTTGTAAAAATGAATATAGGTATGCATTGCATAGCGTTGGATAAGCCATTCGTTGTAAAGCGAAGCGTTGTAAAATGAGGACTGCCTGTACAGAAATAGACACACATACAGAGATATCTATACTGTACACATCTTCTATGATAATACACACTCATGCACAGCTAAAGACGTGTGTAGGGACATGTACACACAATATAAAGATACATTATATGATTGATCTATATATAATAAAATTGAAATTTGTGAGTCTGGTGCTAGATGCGGTGAATCTGATTGGTCCTCAGCCTCTGGCCAATCAGATTCGTTGCTCTATGACGTCACCCAACTGCCACTCTCTTCCCCCTCGGCCTCACCCAACTGACTCTCTGACTCTCTCTCTCTGACTCTCTCATCACCCAGCTCACCTCCCCCAGGAAATCCACCAGGCTCACCCGAGCCCCGGCCAGCAGCAGCATCCCCATCTGCCCCATCACACTCACCCTCAAGTGCGCCGCCCTGCACCGGCTCCCGGACGGAGGGGAAGCGCGGTGCGGCCCTCCTGCCCCAGCCGCCAACTTCAGGCTCCTCCCCCCTCACTCCCAACGAGGAACAGAGGGGAAGCGCGGCGCGGCCCTCCTGCCCCAGCCTGCCACTCTTGCCCTTTTCCCCCCCCCACCAACTTCCCGAGCCCACCTCCTGCCCCAGGCAGATGCCACGGAGATATCAGGGCCAGGAGGGGAACCATCTGCCGCCAGGAACCACCACCCACCCGGTCAAGGTAAGTCTCCCACCCACCCAGTCAGTCACCCACTCACTAAGCATGATTACATTATCCTATCACTTTGATACACTAGTTTTATGTTATAGGTCTACCAATCTGGTATATATTTTCTGTCCTTATTTTTCCTCTGGAATCAGTGCTGGTATTTGGTAATATCATACCTTACCAGTTTTTTTAGATAATAGTAGCGAGACATTTACTGTCACTATTAATTTCCTTAGGAATTTATTAATGGACAAGTTAGCCTTTTTATTATTTGGCTCTCCATAGACTAGTGTTGTTTCAGGTATTCTTCTACATGGAACACATGTTTGAAGTCTCAATTGGTATGTCTTTAGGGAGTGGTCTCGGATCAATTTACCACATCTCTCTGTACAAATATTTTTATTTTCATTATATATATTAAACAGTTAAGTTTTAACGTCTTTCACTATTCCAACTTTATCATTTTGAGTGCATTCATTGGGGTATCTTTTTGTTTGTTTATTTTCTCTATATCATCCACAGAAAATATGGATTTTGTGTTCATTTGTAGACATTTTACGTATCATCATGTAACATAGTTAGCAATTCATTGATATTGTGATTCCTAGTATCCTTATGCCTGGAATGATTTTCAAATGATGCTCTTCAGTTTTGTCTGTTATTTTCTGTTTCTGAGGTCTATATGTTAGTATTGTATCCCACACTTCATTTGGGAAAGACAAATGTAAGGGCATTCATGTTTATTTTTCCCTTATCGCAATATTTATTACATTTTAGTTATGTATGTTTTAATATTGTGTTCTATTATGCGGCGACTGTTACTCTCATGAGGTTGCACATTGACCACCAAGTGGCTTCATAAACCGTACATAGGACCGCTTTAGAGTCTCTAGCAATGGAACTTCTCAGTTTAGCAGGTCTAATGGTTATCAAAAGGACATTGTCCAGCATATTTTTTTTTTATTCATTAATATTTACAATTAATCTTACCCCTATTTCCCTTTTATATATTTTTACTTATAATATACACTTTATTGCACCTCACTTATAGAATTGAGCATACTTGTTCTTGTCTACTATTTTTCAACATATTCCTCTCTGTGCCAATTTATGTTCCGGGAGTGTCGGGGAAGATCTCACCATCTCTACGGTCCAAAGGGGAGCAAGCTACACATCACATTGGAGCATTTGCAGGATTACATACACTGCCTGGTTTTACCTGGGGCCATGTGAGTTGTGGCATCTACAGTATTGTGTACCTTAATCTCATCATCCATATTTTTTTGCAAGCAATATTGCACTAATTTGTGTCTTTTTTTATTTTGTATAATTCTGCGCTCCCCTCACAAGAGAAAAACAGCATTCAAGGATCAAAAGGACAATTCTATTAGGTTGATCAGCACATCACATTTTTTGTTTATTCACATTAATAAGCCTGTTTTTCTAGTTAAATCACCTATTATACTGTAGCACTTATTCACTTTAAATAACATTGCACTGGCTTTTATATGTTTAGAGCACCCAGTATTCTCATCACCTCTATGCACTGAATCTAAAGGGTCACATACTTTTTCACACATGGATATTGAATGTTTAATTATTTGTGCATAAATGTTGAAAATATCATATATATTTTTGTGTAGCTTATTTGATCAGGTTATCTTCATCTATTATTAGGACTTAGATTAAGATCTAATAACAGTTTAGGTTTGAAATGTGAAAATCTTAAGTGCACAAACTTTTTCTTGCCACTATAGGTGCATGCGGACACCTACAGGTGCCCATGCACAGAGTTCCACACAAACACACATAGGTGCCTACGGGCAGTTACACAGACCGGAGGTGCCCACAGGCAGAGTTGCATGCAGACACAGAAGTACCCACATGGGTAGTTTACACAGACAGGTGCTCATGCGCAGAGTTACACAGACACAAAGAAAAAGGCAGTTACACAGAGACAGGTGCCCACAGGCAATTCGAGTTCCACATACAAGCACCCATGGACAGAGTTCCACACATAAGTGCCCGTTTCCCACACTGGTTGCCACGGCAGTTCCAGGTGCCCACGAGCAGCATTAGACACAGAGGTGCCTATGGGCAGAGTTACACAGATATAGGTGCCCACACTTAGGTAGACACACTGTTCCCACAAGCAGTTATACTGAGGCAATGCCCCACGGGCAGTTACACACACACGTGCAGAGTTGCATGCAGACACACACAGGTGCCCACAGATGTGCACAGACAGAGTTGCA